>NC_060955.1:4000000-4027500 GCF_910589235.1 Vespa crabro
AACAAGTAATACGTTATGTCTATAAAAATTCTCGAAATAAATAATATAAATCTGTATAAATCTGTTTTTATTTGAAAAAGTCATTGGTAGTAGTATGGACGAATGTGTATAATTTGACGAACATGATACATACCCTATTTTTAAATCTCAAAAAAAAAAAAAGTAATCTCACAATGGTAACGTACGACAAAGTTGGTGATCGTAAATCTGGATATTTTTTCTGTTACAGGTAAGAGTCAGCGGCTTTTCTCTCTCTTTTTTTTTTTTATGCGAGATTTTGCGTTCTCCATTCTGGGGGTACGGGCCGTAAGCGTATGTGAAGCCATGGTGGAGGAGTTTTAAAGGTAATACAGTGGGGGAGACAGCAAAATCCCAAGTAGGATCAGAGGGTTAGTGATACAGGGGTTGCATGACTTGCTCGAGGACTCGCGTGTAAGTGGCCTCCTCTCTCTCCCTCTCTCTCTCTCCCTCCCTCTCTCTCTCTCTCTCTCTCTCTCTCTCTCTCTCTCTCTGTCTCTCTTTTCTCTTATCGCTGGCTTCTTTATTTCACGGCTCGATTAGGCTCAGTGCGTGCACTCCAACTTGAATTTTCATCCCTTTGTCTGTTACTCGCCAGTTCGCTCCCTCGACTTTGCTTATCATTAATCCCTTACACTTGCAGACCCATGGAAGCTCCTTTCGTTTCTTTTCTCCCTTTCCTTTTCCTTCCTATAGCCACTCTTATTTCGTACCTTATTCAATTTGAATATTTTTAATACCCGGCATATCTCAGTCGATATGAACACAGCCGTTTAAAAGAACGCTCCTCGAATAAGCTTATTCATCTCTTCCGATTTAAATATGCTCCCCCATCAAATCGTTCAAGATTTTCATTCTTCTCTTTCTCTCTCTCTCTCTCTCTCTCTCTCTCTCTCTCTCTCTTTCACTTTTATTTTATTTTTATTTCTTCCTTCTTTTTTCTTTTTTCTTCATTTTCTTTTTTCTCCTTTCATAATATAGAAACGATAAGAATTCTTCGATCGTAAATTCATCGTATGAAAAATTTATTGTCAAATATAATTCCTTCGATATTTTCTATATAATATATAATAGTAATCGATTTCGAGATTGAAATACAATTTGCCTTTGGACATTTTAACGATTCAAAGAAGCCGTAGGCAAATCTCGGCTTTGCGATTGATATTACCTGCTGAATTCTAAAGTCTATTGATATCAACGAAGACTCCTAATATTCGATGCGCATTGAGTTGTATGCGACGCATATTGGAGAAATGGCCTGGGTGGGTTATATTGCGCTCGAGATAGATGCTGCATTCAGGATCGTTCTCAACACATATTAGAACGATTCACTGGGCACCGGAACAAAACTGAATACGGCATTAGGGAAACGTTACAGCTGGTTACTGCGAAAGCTGACTCGCTTCTGCATTGGTAATCTCATGTCTTAACGCTGGAGCACGTTCCCTAATATCGCCAGTACAACCAGTATAATATAGGCTATCTTTGTTTCTCGTCTATGTGTGTATATATGTATATCATTCGATAGAGAAAGAGAGAGAGAGAGAGAGGGAATTTGTATCAAAACATGATCTTTACGTTATATATATTTTATAAAAATAAATATCTCGTACTCAGTTTATTTGGAATTCTCGTATTAAAAGGTCGTGCATGAAAACGTGTTCGAAGTGTTTACATTATTTGTTTCACTCATGGATTTTTGTAAATACGTATAACATCGATAACGAAGTGAGCTTAAGAGATTTACTTGATCAATTTTATTTGTAATTCTTTTTATTTCATTTATATAGCATTAATATTTTTCTTTTTTTTTTTTTTTTTTTTTGTTGATTTAATAATTCTTAATATTGCCAATATTCTTTCATCGAGTATAATCAAAGGAAAAGTTTCGAGTAATAAATAATTGATAAAAAGAGAAGGGATATCGTAATAAACGTTGGTACTTTTAATCATTTAACTGATTCCGCCGTATCTAAAATTAGAGACGCTCATTGTAGTATCTTTTAAAGTTTTAATTCACTCGAAGTAACTTGATTTTACGTAACACGAAAAGAAAACAGAAAGGTTTCTCGAATAAAAGTTATACAGTCCCAAGGTAGAGGAAAAGCAAAAGTTATACGAAATGAGGAAAACTTTCCAAGCTTTGTAACCGACTATTACGTTGTGAACGCATTAGACGAGCAAGTCCTTCTCGATTATGTGTTTATCCAGGAACTTGGGGAAAATAACCCGTACTTTAATAGTTTTAACTGCAGCGTGTGTGTGTGTGTGTGTGTGTGTGTGTGCTTATATATGTCTATGTCTTTGTGGATGGATGCCTGCGTGTATGGGAAGACGTTTTTTTATTTTTAAACACACAGCATGACATTTTTTCTTCTTCCGTTCTTCTCTTTTTCTTTTTTTATTTTCTTTCTTCCCACCCCCACCCCCCCGCAGAAAGTATCGAAGTAAAGTATAGAACATGCAGGTATAAATTTTGAGAGCTTATTTTAGAGATCAATCGATATACGAATAGGAGACAATATGTTGAAGGACGTTAACGTTTAGGAAAGTTTTGATATATGGAAAGACATAGACAGAGTGTGCGTGAGAAAGAGATAGATAGATAGAGAGGGATAGAGAGAGAGAGAGAGAGAGAGAGAGATAAAGAGCAACCATGCTTGTTCACTATATTATCACGATGAATCATGATTGTACGTGAACTGACGTTTAGATAATGAAATTACCTAGTTGCACGTAGAATAATATCAGCAATAAAATCTAGTGGCGGGTGGTGGTGCATGCGGTGGTCTCGCATCGCAAGAGTAGATTGCAACGAGAATGCATCAATTTATATCGGCGAACGGCCAATTACTGGCAGTTAGTAACGATTCATTGTCGTGAATCGATGAAATCTCTAGTTTCGTTTTCTCTATCTCTCTCTCTCTCTCTCTCTTTCTCTTTCTCTCGAAATGTAAAAAATTAATACTCTTGCACGAATGCCATGCTCTTTTGCCTCTCATGTTTAATATCGAGATTGTATTTTGAAGCAATTTACGTATATTAACGGTGATCGACGAATCGTTGTGTTTACTATTTATTTCAGGTAAAAACTGATTCGCATATACTGTACCAACTTCCTTATCGAATATATAATGTTATATGAGATAAATACATATCGCGATATCATTTGATACGATATATAGGTATTCGTAAAATTAAATTTGCATATCGGATAATAATACATCGATACTAATCTATGTATACTAATATTTCCACGTTATATTTATATACTGCAATATACCATACGATTTAGAATTTCAACGGCTTGTTAAATTGATTATGTGCTTATAGCGATAATGATTTTGATATATTCAAATATTGACTCGGTATACTCGGTTTACATGTCGTTTATTATTCGTACGAAAGTAAATTGGATAATGATATTGGAACCGTATGTCAAATACGAATACACGTTTTTCTAGAATTTTGTTTTTGTTTCTTTTTCTCTTTTTTTTTTTTTGGTTTTTTTTTTTTTTTTTTTTTTTTTTTTTCTTCTTTTTTTCTTTCTCTTTTTCTCATAAATGGGAAAATATCGCCGATAGAGCGTGACGTTCTTTGATTTCCGTTAAATAAATCTCGGTGCCGGCGTTCCTTTAAAACTCTTTATTCAGGCGGAAAGGTTTAAAGGTTTATATACTGGCGTATGCAAAGCTAAGTCAATTTATTACATCGTAGTCCTCTATGCCGCACGTTATGCGTTATAAATCAGATTAGTATGCCGCATTAACTCGTAGCATGCTTTATTATGCTGCTGCAGCGTACCGCATTGCTCTCCGATATACTTCGCTTGTAGGATAATGGCACAACATTTGTTTTATTTTCGTGTTTTTTTCTTCTTTTTTTTCTTTCTTCTTTTTTTTTTGTTTTTGTTATGTTTTGTTTGTTTTTCTCTTCCTTTTATCTTTTTAATAAAACATTATAACGTTCGAAGTCGCGTATCATTTTCGTCAAGAGTTAATCGTCTTTGTTGTACACATAAACATCTTATTCGTTCGCGATCACCTCGCTTTAAAAGGTACGACAGTTTCCGTCCGATAAAATAATTTGCATATTCGATAATTTTCGTTAGTTAAACGTTTGTAACAGGCATATTTTTTTTTTTTTACTATATTATTATATTTTCATCGTATCATTCATCGAAGGATTTCAAAATTGTTTACGTGGAAACATATAGAAGAAAATGTAGAAAAAAGAAAAAAAAGGAAAAAAAAAAGAGAAAAAGAAGAAAAATCCTTCAAATAGAAATTTGTAAAGTTCGATATAAAAAGAATATTGATATGACAATTTATAGAAATTTTTTTATAATGTGGAATAAAGAATAAAGAGAGAGAGAGAGAGAGAGAGAGAGAGAGAGAGAGAGAGAGAGAGAGAGAGAGAGAGAAAGAGAGAAAGAGAGAGAAATTTCTTTGTGGAATAAATACGTGTAAACGCTTTGACGCATATATCTCGATCCTAATCGATATATCGTGTTGTACGTTACAATTGTGGGATTGCATTCAATGATACGAGAACGAGACGCGCATGGATTCTGTCAAATAGGCTCGAATCGAACGTACTGTGTCACTGTTTCCTAATTCAAACTCGGCAACTTGGCATCTACCCACGTCAGTTAATTACTATTTGATTGATTTACCCGATCCGTATTACCGTTCTCCCTTTCCCTGATACGTCTCGCTAATGAGAATTTGCTCGATTCCTCTACCGTGAACATTGAGAAACTCGATCCTGTCGGTCACACGCTTCGCTCTCGTTTTCTCTCTTCTTCCCTCTTCCTGTTTCCTCTGACCCTCTTTTTCTGTCTTTCTCCTTCTCTTTCTCTTTCTCTTTGCCCCCGTTTTCTATTTAACAATTGCTTTTACGGATCTTTTTCTCTTGAGGGGGAAAAAGAAACAGAAAAAGAAAAAAAGAGAAAAAGAATGAAGAAGAAAAAATGACCAAAAAAGAAAAAAAAGATGAGAAAAAGATAATGAATGAGAACGATAGGTATATATATTCGCAAATCTCGTTATGACAATGTTATAATATAGCTTTCCTACCAGTGGGAGGACATTACACACATACACACACACACACACACACACACACACACACATATATATATATATATCGAATTCGTATTAAATCCCTGTAGTCTCAGTGCTGGTCGTTTAATTAAAAATCAAATTTCTAGCAATCACCGTAAATGAGATTATTACGCAAATCGGCGTAATTCGAAAGAGATTCCTCGGGTCAGGCCGGCGATAATTACGCGCTAGTTAGAGCATCGATCGCTTATTACCGAAGCTCATTTTAGAAAATATTTCACGTTTTGCACACGGTGTACGAGAATGAGGAAAAGAGATAGAGATAGATAGATAGAGAGAGAGAGAGAGAGAGAGAGAGAGAGAGAGAGGATCTCGGAAAGATAATTACCGTCGCGGAGAGAGTTTTATTGCGCGTTGTCGAGCACAGAGGGAAATACGAGAAAAGAGTGGTGGGAGAAGGGTGTAAGGGAGGCGTAATAACCGGTCTACAAAGTAATGAACGATCAATCGAACGCGAAGCCGAGTATATACGTGGCCTTCTCAAGTATAGTCGGTCGGTCGGTCGGTCGGCGGGTGGGTTGGTGGTTGTGTGCACGTGGGTCACGAAGGTGAGACAAGGGATTACTACGGTTCGGCGGTGTGGCTGAGAATCGAACAAAGAAAACGAAATTCTTCGCGAATCTCACGCATTCTCTAGACTTCCTTTTATATCTTCTTCATCTTCTTCTCTTTCTCTTTCTCTTTCTATCTCTTTCTATCTTTTCTCAGGCCAATTTCTCTCTTCTACCATGCCACTCGATTCTCACGTCAATGGGGGGGTTAAAGGAAAAAAAAAAAAAAAAAAAAATGAGAGAGAAAGGAAAAAAAGAAGAAAAAAAAGAAAGAAAGGAAAAAAACAAACTCCTCGGCATTTTCTCGTTTCTTTATGAGCATCCATTATTCAGTTTGCCTTGCCCTTGCTTATTCACTCTCTCTCTCTCTCTCTCTCTCTCTCTCTCTCTCTCTCTCTCTATCTCTCTCTCTCTCTATCTCTCTATCTCTCTCTTTCTCTCTCTCTCTTTCTCTATCGCTCGCTCGCTCGCTAGCTTTACTTTCGCTGTCTATATTTACTAAAGTCGATTGCATCGAAATGCATACGAATGCATTTGTATACGCATATATATATATATGTATGTGCGTAGGACGAAAGAAAAAAGTAACTTCGTTTTGTTCGATTTTCTCGTAGGATCGTTACATATATATGTACGAACGAGCTCGAAAATGAATATATATATTTTTAATAATCGGTACATACGTTCGTTCGTCCGTACGTCCGTTCGTTCCGTTCGTTCATCCATCCGTCCATCCGATTCCCTTCGGAAGCCGTTCGTCATATCGTTCCGTTCTCTTCTCTGGCTTGCATTAACGAGCCTTCATTATTCAACGTGCTATTCTCTCTCTTACCTTACGCGGGAAACTCATCGTATTTTGCTCGTTGTCCTTTTTTGATGATGAGCAACGAGAAGGAAGGAGAACGAGTTCTCTATGCTTGAAAGCTTCATGAAACATTTACTTTCAACTCGTCGATCGCGTTGGAGATTATCTATGGAGTTTTACGAGAAGAGAATTTCTCTCTCTCTTTCCCTCTCTCTCTCTCTCTCTCTCTCTCTCTCTCTCTCTCTGTCTCTCTCTCTTTCTTTCTGTCTATATATCTCTCTCTTTATCTCTCTATCTCTATCTGTATCTCTCTCTCTCTCTCTCTCTCATATCACATTTATCCAATTGGAGCATCGTGGATGCTCCATGAAGCATCATGGATGCTCTTGGAGCATATCATTTTCGTTCATTATTTTTAAGTATGGTACATTAATTTGAACTCACGTCATCTTAAATCGCCTTTTTTATTCTTTTTATTTTGTTTCTCTTCTTTTACTATTTTTTTTTCTTTTTTTTTTCGTCGATATATGAATTATAATGAAAAATATAATATTCGCCTTCAAATTTTCTTCTTTTAATTTGGAACAATGAAGAAAATTTTTTTTTCTTTTTTTTTTTTTTGCCACTTTAAACGCATTTCTTTCTCTCTCTCTCTCTCTCTCTCTCTCTCTCTTTTTTTCTCTCATTCTTTTTCATTGTAGAAAAATTCTCTCTTTTCGACAGAAGTAATAAGAATTTCACTTTGTAGCGCGATTTGGCACACTTACGAATGCTTGAGCGTAAAACGTTTGTACGTAATAAAGTGCACGTTCCTCGCTCTCTCAATCTCCGTTCTTCTTGTTTCTCGAGTGGCAAAGCAGCAGCGACGAGCGTTCCTTTTCTTTTGCTCGGAACGTCGGAATACGACGGCTTATAAAAACAGCGCAGACAGGCGCTTTGTCCTCTTGCTGCCTCGAGCCTTACTCAAGAACGATGAATAATAAAAGCACTTTACCACATTACGCTCGCTGGAAGATTCGATCGAATCTCCATAATTTCGGATCAGCAGCTTCCATCTTTCCTCTTCTTTTTCTTCCCCTTTCCCATCTTCTATATCTCTTTGCATTTCTCTACCGAACTGGACTTTTATCGGGGTACAACGATCATCCTTATTATCGTTGCCGCAAACTCGATCGTTATCCAATTAATTTTGATTCATATTTTTCATTCATCGAATATATAAACTACGTAATCTTTTTCCTTTTTTTTTTTTCCACCCTTTTTTTTTACTTTGTCTGATGATTTCGCAATAACTTTCCATTAAGTACCTTCATTGAAGACTCATTTTCGAAATATATTACGTATCCGTATCGTAATAGTGTTTTTTAAAAAAAGACAAAAAAGAAAAAACCTTAGGAATAATTAAATAACATTAATACGACACGCATATAAACTTTTATCATTTTCTTTCTTCTTCTTTTTTTCTTTTATTTTTTTTTTTTATTTTTTTTTTTTCTTTTTTTTATATCGTTCCTTCGTGTTTAATCTCTCACGGATAGAGTAAAGTTAGGAGCATTAAAGAATGAGCAGTTTGGAGCAATTCGAAAGCAATTTGCAAGATCACGCGTTTGCCTCGTGATCGGCGTCGGTCGATGAAGAAACAAGAAAGAAGAAACAAAAAGTGACCGACCGAAGGATCATATTCGCGGATCTGCTAGAGATCATAAATGGAAAGAAAGGAATCTCCACGAGGAAAAAAAAGAAGAGATCAAAGATGTGCGTTTGATACGAAGCAGTTTGTACCCTTCGATGCCCTCGCAATTAACCTCCGGCCGGTACTTTCGAACGGTTCGCCAAGAGAAACGGAATTGGCCCTTTTGCTGCCGTGCAATTTACTACTTAAGAGCGTTATTCCTTTGAGGAATGTATTGCTACGTTTCGAATATGATACATACATGGTATCAAGTTTATCGATAGAATAATATCCCCTTGTGATATTTTTCATTGAGTCTATAATACTAATGAGTATACTTTCGATTTAATTAACTTAATATTAAATATTAACAAGCATTTATAACATATTGAACATATGTTGTCGATAAATACTAATAAAAAATATTTTGCATAGTTAAAATTACATATTTTATCGTGATTTACGAGTTGACGAATTGAAATCTTTAAAATGATTTTTACCAGTCGACATAGTTTGTCGTCTAGTCGTCAGACAAGAATACAGTAGCTCGAAAGATCGAGGCGCTATTATTACGCGTTTTTGGCAATCGTAGACGCAGCTGTTTCGTCGGAGAGAACTAATTTTATCCGGTCGGCACATAGGCTCGGGCCTTAATTATATCGGTGCAGTCTCGTAGTTATACACATATAGGAGAAGCAGTACAACGTTGCTGAGAGAGATCGGACTTCCCCTACCCCTCACTCACCCTTCATCCTCCCACCAATCTACCTCACGATTACTTTGGATACACTATACCGCGGCAAACATGATTGGAAACTGCGGTCCGCCATTGTGATACCATTTACGTTGCATTAGCACGCGGTGTCATTCTGCAACGCCTCGCAATATTAATCTTACTTCGAGTTTGAGAAAGAGAAAATAAAAATTTGATTTCAATATATGCGCATAGACACACACACACACACGCATACATAAAACTAATTCATTTCTCTTATTGATATGAGTTTCAATTATTGAGTAAAGAAAAGAAATGAGAAATATTAATAAAATATTATTCTCATTTTGATTATTTGTATCATTTAATATAAATATTTCCTTCTATTTCATTTTGTTACATTATATTATGTTTTATCTTTCCGTCAAAGATTTCGAGGGGAGGGATAATCGAACAGAGAAAAAATAACTTCCGCGTAGCGTCGAGACTGAAGAAATTTATGATCCTTCGTTCGGAATGGTTTTGGGGTATAATTCACAAGATGCACCTCGTTAAAAGCGGTTTATTATAGAACAGTATTTTTCTACCTATTCGAAATATCTTTTCTTTTGGTATTATAATAAATCAATGTTTCGAAGGGTTAGAAAGAAAAAAAAAAGAAAGAAAAAAAAAAAGAAAAATGAAAAGGAGAGAAAAAAGAAAAAATTGAAAAAAGGGAAGAAGAAATGAAAACGAGTTTAAATCATCAATGTTAGATATATAACCATTAAATTAATGAATGACCAATAACATTTGGAATACGAGTAAACGTTTGTTAGAGAAATGAAAATCTATAATAAACTAAGTGGTATCACCGCTAACTGTAGCGTATAGTCATATATACGCTATATGTTACCGTTAGAGCGAGCAGAGTATACAGTTAGCCATAAAACGAATATAACCAAGTGTGCTAAATGGTAGAAGATTAACAAAGAAGAGAAGATAGGTCACAACCCAACCGCGAGAATTAATATTTAATCTTCTTCTAACTGTACGCGCTTTGCTCTCGACGTGTGGTAGCGCTTCGTGACCGTACGTATGCGTTTTCGCTTCCGGTTGAAATCGTGAATAGAAAGAAGAAAGAAGAAGAAGAAGAAGAAGAAGAAAAAAAAACAAGAAGAAGGAGAAGAATAAGAAGAAGAAGAAGAAGAAGAAGAAGAAGAACAAAACAAAAAGAAGATAGTAGAGGTACACATAAATACGTAAGAGGAAATAAATTTGTTCAGTGAAACGAGTAGTCCGTGTCGTTAGGACGTCGTCCCTTTTTCCTTCGGACTTCACCGTCGTTTTTCTTTTTTTCTTTTTTCTTGTTCTTTATTTTTCTTTTCTCTCGTTCTTTGTTTTTTCTTTGTTTTTTTTTTCTTTTTTTTTTTTTTTTCTTTTTTTTTTTATTCTCTCTGACGAGTAACAAGGAACACTTCTACCAATAGGAATGACTCCTTTTCTCTTATCCGCAAAAACACGTTTCGAGCGCGCTTTTTTAAACGTTCCTCGCGATAAGCTGCAACTCGGAACTCCTCCTGGCTCGAGCCCGTCCGAAGCACAACTCGGGAATAATGTATCGGATCCTTACCTATTTATGCGACAGTACTCGATGCCAATCTGCCGCAGGGAATACCGAAGCAGTCCCTAAGAAGGGAAACGTCGGAGTAATCGATTTTCTTGCTGCTCGAAGTGGTCTCTCTTTCTCTCTCTCTCTCTTTGTCTATCTTTTTCTCTCTTATTCTGTCCGGCAGGCAAATCGTTATTTCTTCTCTCGACAATATCCTTGTGTGGAATCTTTCGAAAGTTCGCTAGACGCAAATACGATCCTTTTAAAATATATACAGTTCTTTTTTTTTTTTTTTTTGTTTTCATTTTCTCTCTTTCTTTCTCTCTTCTACGTTTTGATCGGACACTTACCTTCACATTTCTAACTCTCGTCGGATATTGCATCTTTGTTATGCCTAATGAATTATTGCTGTTTTCATATCCACCCTCTCATCCCCCTCCTTCCCTTAGAGGATTTTATCTTTATATATAAATACTTTGTTTCTTCTTGGTTACTAATTAAATTTCAAAAAATTTGTTCGTTCAAGAATAATCAAGATAAACGGAGTAGGGGGGAGGGTTATAGTCTTTTCGTAATCGTAGCAATAGATATGATATTTGTTAGTATTAAGAGATTGTATGATTCCCTCTTGGAACAAAGTTGCCAGCTTGGTAGAAGAAAAAGTGGAAAGAGAGAAAGAGAGAAAGAGAGAGAGAGAAAGAGAGAATAGTCAGTTTTATAGTCATCGATTACCGACGAGAAACTTGGCGATACCTTGCTGTTGGGTGAATGTGAATGGAAAAAGAGATAGGTAGAGAAAGAGTAAAAAAGGTAGTAGAGAAAGAATGAAAGAAAGAAAGAAAGAAAGAAAATAGAGAAAAAGAGAAAAAGAGAAAGACAAAGAGAGAAGAGAAGGTGGCAAAGGAGCACGTGTGAATTAAAGAGGCGAGTTGAGCGCCACTACGACGGCATTCCACGGTGCTGTTAGTCCGTTGCATCCACGCCGCCCTGTTCCTCCGATCTCCCTATATATGTACACGCGTATACGTCTATGTATGTATGTATGCGTGTACACGTGTGCGTTAGAACGTCAGGACGTATATACAGTACATCGGGTAAATCGTGTCTTCGGTACCAGTCGTCAGCCTCTTATAGTGCTCTTATAGTCAATGCACGGTCGCTAGTAAATAACGACGAGGCCCTTTCTTCCAACTCCGTACCTTCTTCTTTACATCCTCCTTTGAGTTCTCTCTTTCTCTTTCTCTCTTTTCCTATTCGTAATAGTCGCTCCTTCGACCTCCTCCACGATCCCTTCCTTTTTCTTCTTCTTCTTCACCTTCCTCGTCGATCCCGCTTAACATTTGTTATCTACGACCGCGATAAATCACCTTTGGGAATAGCAAATTTATGTCCAAGTACTTACACTACCCCGATCTAACCTTCATTTTTCAATCGAGCGAGCTCCGAGATCGGTACTTTGACTCTTTGCGATCGTAGCCTCGATGATCCTGAGAGAGGTCATCGCTTTGGATAGATAGATGTGTACTTACGTACGTATGTGTATGCTGCGTTTGTATGTATATATGTGTGTGTCTGTATATATATCTGTATCTGTATCTGTATCTGTATCTATATCTATATCTATATCTATATCTGTTTATGTATCCGCGTCTGTCTCTACGTGTAACCTCTCGAGACGCGTTATTTTCAATTCAATCTTTCTCGATAAAGGATGAAATATTCTCATTCTCCTCTTTGAAATATTCTCATAGCGGATTATCGTAAGGAAAATAATGACTTGCATTTCGAATAGATACTTTTCTTTCTTAAGATTCTCTATATGGCAATACACAATGGAAACTCTAGAAAGGATTGTAGAAGATAGAAAGAAAAGTTATATACTCCCGCGGAGGATAATTCTTTCTTTTTTTTTTTTTTTTTTTTTTTTTTGATGGTTAATCTTCCCCGAGCTCGAGTATCATTTGAATATCGCAACGGGAAATACTCTTGTATGAATGGTTTGCCGCGCAACCAAGGGAAGTCGTTTGCGAAAGAACGCGTTCAATTAGTGGCAGACATTTAGCTGGCTCGCTTGGATTAGAAGTTGAACACTTAACGTGCTCACGTCGTAGTTGTCGAGTGCTATTGACAGCGAGTAGCGACGAAGTAAAACGTGATTTGCCATTAATTTTCTCTTTCTCTTTCTCTCTTTTTTTTTCTCTTTATTTTTCTCTTTCGTTGCTCCGATTATACTCGAGTCTCTTTTAAACGATATCTTTTAAATCCACTTTCGAATAAGAGAAAATATATTATTATTGATCGAATGAAATTTTCTTGGGACGAGTAAGAAAGAACAAAAAACAAAAAGAAAGAAAAAAGAAAAAGAAAGGAAAAAGAGAACAAGAACGAAACAAACGAAAACTAAAAAAGAAAAAAAGACAAAGAAAATACGAAAACGTTTCGAAGATACATGCATATTTACATATCTTCGATTATTAGAAAAAGATATATTTGAGATAGAGATAAGCGCGTACATAAAGTACACGTAAGTAACGTGTGTTAAGAAAAGAGATATATCCGGTATGTAGTGTTGGGATTAGAAATTGAGCGCTTAACGTGGATAACACGCGGCTCTTGAAAGTGAGTAGTCGCCGCGGGAAAACATGATTCACCGCGGCGTAGATTCCCTCGAGGACTATGAACGAATGAACGAAGGAATGAACGAAGGAAGGAAGGAACGAACGAACGAACGAACGAACGAACGAACGAACGAACGAACGAACGAACGAACGAAGGAAGAAAGGAACGAACGAACGAACGAACGAACGAACGAACGAACGAACGAAGGAGCAAGCGAGTGAGCAAGTAAGCCGCTGTTAGCTGCTGCTTGCTGCCGCCTCTTTCTCCCTTTCCTTTCTTTCTCTTTTTTCTTTCCCGGCCGACTGGTTTTGCGCGGTCGAGCAATGGACTCTCGATTTCGAAAGGGAGCGAAGACCGGCGGCCGCGAGGAGGTAGCCACCCAACCGGCACTTGTCTCGTTACGAGCCTGTGGTGTCACGTGCAGAAGAGTAAAGAATAGTCTCGTGCCACGATCGAAAGAATACCGAACTCAACAAGACGTTCCTCCCATTTCTTTCTCTCGTATCTCACTCGGCTTCCTTTTCCTCTTTTCAATTTTGTCCACTCGCGACACGATTAATCCGCCTCTTTTTATCACCGATCGCGATTCTCTACTTGTCCTTCGTATAAAGAGAAAACCTTCTGAGAAGGCCTACTCCTTTTTATGATATAGAAATTCGTTGAGGAATTCTAGTAGCAGTTAACCTCCTTCTCCTCTTAGTTTCTTTCCCCATTTCTACTCGTTCCTTACGCTTCTTGTCTTCGAAAGGTTTCCCTAAGAGCTTAACGAGTATCGATTTTGTCATACAAACTGTTATAACGTGTAGTAGGCGCGTTCAGAGATTTTGCGATAGCACTCTTAATCGTCTTGAAGCCGGATCGTGCGATTTAAACGAGCCGGACTAGTATAGTAGTAGCAAAGATCGGCCTGTTGGCCTTCCTTGGCTCTTCGATTCTTGGTAGGTGCGAGAGGAGCCGATCGAGGATTACCTCTCTTTGGTTTCCCGCTTAACGGCTATGTATCCTCGTGCTCGTGCTCGTGCTCGTATTCGTGTTCGTACTCGTGCTTTCCGGAACAGCGTTTCTCAATTTCTACCTTCTTCTTCTTCCTCTTTTTTTTTCTTCTTCTTTTTCTTCTTCTTCACTCGATTTTATCTACAAATTTACATTGAATTTTCTTCTACGTGAAAATGACACCTTGCCTTTTTGTTATAACGATCAATGTTAGAACGTGATATAATTGCTGATGGTTTATGAACGATTAGAGATTAATGTATATTATTTGTTCATATGTAAAATAATTTAAAGAGAATATTTATTTTAATCGGGATCAATGAAATTCTCAATCGAGAAAGATGACCTTTTTAGAACGGAAGTCATGCTCTGCTCTTTCAGAACATTTCTTTCAGATTATTTCGTAAATCTTCGAGTACCTTCGAAGACAGATAACTCTAAGTATTCGAGATACATTGTACAAATAAATGTCAAATCATGATAAAAGACATGGGGTTGGCTAGACAGAGAAATCGTACGTTCTATATCGATCGATCGAACGAAGAACGTTGGATTCGTGCGAATGTCGATAAAAATACGATCGACACACACGTTCCCTTTCTACTTTTCTTCGGTCTGCACAGACTCGTACACCTACTACTTCCTTTCTCTCTTCTCTCTTTTTCTTTCAAGATAGTTCTTTCTTCGTCGTAAAGTTCTCCTCGTTCCTTTCACTTTGATTCTTTCTTTGCTGTTTCCTTCCGTCTCTGTCTGTCTTTCTCCCTCTCTCTCTCTCTCTCTCTCTCTCTCTCTCTCACTCTCTTTCTCTTTTTTTCTCTTTTTCTCTCTTTCATCTTCTTTCTTGTTCTCACTCTATCTCCCTTCGAACGCGTGTCTCCTCTCTCAGTTCGTTCCTCCACATCGTCCTTCGCCTTCGCGAGTTTTTCTCTCTCCTCTCCAGTCCCTTCTTTCTTCTTCTTCTCCTCCTCCTCCTCCTCCTCTTCCTCCTCTTTCTCCTGCATCCTCCAACCTTCATCCTCCTCATCCTCTTTTCCCTTGCTCTTCGAAGAGGCGCTCGAGCGTGCGTGACTCAAGGTCACCAACTCATGCAGCAGTAACCGAGTCCTTCGTACATACGTAGGTACCTACTACGTACATACTTACACACCTATCTTACACTTACACAATACATGAACCCCGTCAGCGACTTACTAACGCCCGCGAATATAGCCGGAACGTGTCGGCATTGCTGTAGTCGATCGGCGAGAAGAGTCAAGTTAAATTTTTCAAAAGATCGACTCTGATAATTTCTCTTTTATTTACCTTCTCCTTGCTTGTCGTAATATATGTACGTACGGCACGTATGTACATACATACATATATATATATATATATATATATATATATATATATATATATATACATGTATGTTCCAGTTCGGTAATTCAATTTCAATCGATTCAGGAACTAGTCAGTGTAACACCTAAGAAAAATCATTTCTTCGAACTAATCGTGTTCTTTGAATTAATCGCAGAGCTTGTCCTGCAAATTGACCAGGTCACGAAGTGCTGATACATTTCATTCGATTCATCGAACCAATATCGTAATACACTTTTGTAGTTGGTTGTATTGTCACTGTTGGTGATTCGGTGACGACCCAAATAAATCAGCCGACGTTAGACTAAAGGTTACGCTCGTCGCATTGCGATCCGTGGCGCGCCGTTTAAATGTCATTATAATGGCTTACCTCGTAAAATACGCTCGAACTCGCCGACAAGTATCGTGACTCGTATACTTCCTATCCTATTCTCTTTAGAATTGCATTGCGAGATGACGACGGTTCACAAAAAAGAAATAGAGAGAGAGAGAGAGAGAGAGAGAGAGAGAGAGAGAGAGAGAGAGAAATGAAAAGAGAAGCTTGTTCTGATCGCGATCAAAACGATTAAGAGTCGACTTAACGAACGTATATTAGAGGCTTGATCTTTCGTTTACGTTCTTAGGAAATAGATTAAAACATCGCCGTTGACAAATCGAGTTGATTATTCATTTGCGTTACGAATTAATCATCTTTTATCTTATCGTACCGATATTAATGAGCTTCGTTCATTCAAGTTCTTAGAGTTTGTTTAATGCGTAAACTCGAACAAGCTTGTCTATCTATCTATCTCTTCCTCTCACTCTCTCTTTCTTTTATTCGGTTTCTCATCGACGATAAATTTATTGAAACTCGTCGCTTCCGATTAAACTAATCATTAGGTATGTCTAGTTGTTTTATAATTGTTGATCGGTGATAATATATTCTGCAACGATTGAATTGGATATTACTTTTTCTTTTTCTTTTTTTCTTTTTCAAATTCGATCTACAATCTCAAAGTCAATAAAATACTTTATATGCTTTTGATTATTCTTAAAAATTCATTCCTTCTTCTCCTTTGCTTCTTTCTCTCTGTACTATTTATTACTGACGAATAATTAATTATAATAAATGAAAAGATTGATAATGTCTCTTTGACATATATTAATGAACGCTTTATCATTCTAATCGCGCGTTGATTGATTTCAACCGGAAGTTAAATGCTTTTAGTAACGAATGGGAAATTAGTGGACGAGAGAATTCCAACGAGAGCTAATAGATTTCGTTTTAACGGAGAAGATGGTAAAATCGTAGAGAGATTGCGGTGCGCTTTCTTGCCGCGCGCCATAAATATTCGCAGAGGACGGCGGGAAGCCGGACCGGACCGGGCTGCCGCACGCGTCGCTGAATCCGAGTTATGCGAGGACGTGCTAATAACAAGCCGATTCTATTTCCCCGTGAATTCCGTCATTCTATTACACGGCACGGTTGCCTTTTAGGATTTATGGAAGCACAAGAAAATGTTTCGCGAATATCGTACGAATCGAATCGAGATTCTTCCGATGAAATTAACGTCTCATTCATAATCCCATTTTATTTGATTCTCGAATTTCATTAAAGATATTTATTAATTTGGATTCTTAACGTATACATGTTAATCCTTTCATGGGAAAGATATCGAAGATTTGTAAATATTTTCTATGTAAATGTGTGTAAGCAAACGTTGTTTTTTTCTTTTTTTTTTTTTTTTTCATTCTTTCTTTCTTGATTCTTGACTTCAGTTAATACAACTACGATATTCTTCCAGCTTATACCATATTTCGTGATAAAGATTCCTGAAGAGAAAAAAATATTGATTTACTTATTACCTATCGTATATACATACGAGAGAGAGAGAGAGAGAGAGAGAGAGAGAGAGAGAGAGAGAGAGAGAGAGAGAGAACGTCTAGAGACTCATACGCGTGCGAGGATGTCGATTTAAGAGAACGTATTGAAGAAGTACGAGACATCGAGTATATCGTGAATATTCGTCATATCTTTCTTCTCGATTATCGTTGACTCACGCAGAGAGAACCACTGGTCACGAACGAACGAGATTCCTGGGTAGAAGGCACGATATCGAGTGCCACGGTTTGGTATGGTTTGCCCATGGTATGCCAAGGTACGAAGGGACGTCTCGACTAAGAACGGGCGTGAGCAAGAACACGAGTGGCCGAGAAGAGAAAAGAAAGAGATGGAGAGAAAAAGAAAGAGAGAGAAAGAGAGAGAGAGAGAGAGAGAGAGAGAGAGAGAAGTCGCGAAGCAAGCTGTGAGCTTCGAGATCTTTCGGTCCTTCTCCTCTGTATTCTCTCCTTTTCCCGCAGCACCTCGTAATAAAACGATCCCCCCCTTCGACCAATTTACGCCTGCGAGATCCGGCGCGCTTGTGCAGGACGTTTCTCTGGCAGCCCGTTCATAGCCGATAACTCCATTCCGACGTTTGGTCACGACTTCGAGGTATCCCTCGAAGGCGTACTTCGTGTCAACGATCTTCAGGTTCTTGTCTCGCGAATAAAACGGATTGCTCTGTTCTTCTTTTTTCTTTCTTCTTCTTCTTTCCCTCCTTTTTTTTTTCTTGTTTTCCATCTTTCTCTTGTCTTCCTCTTCTTTCTTCTTCTCCTCCCGTTCCTTCTCCTCCTCTTCCTTCTCCTCTTCTTCACGCGTGTATTTCTATTCTCGACGGGTGGTTTGAAAAAGAGATAGATTTAAAAAAAAAAAAAAAAAAAAGAAAAAAAAAGGAAAAGAAACCCCCGATTAATTTCTTTCTAAGGTCACTTTATAATATAATATCAGATTTATATTTGAATATCGTACGAATGAAATATAATAATGTATTATTTGATTTATATGATTATAAATTGAATATATGAAATTAAATATCTATCGATATAATCGAGAGCAATATAAACCTTCCGAACTCTTAACTTTATATCAATGAGATTATTACGTTATTAAGTATCGACGTTTATTATCTGCCCTCACCTCCTCCTATCCCGAAGGAAACCAATATATTCGAATAAAATTGGCGTGTTATGTATATCGTAAATATTCACATATTGCAACTTATCGTCTCTAATTGCGCCTCGTTTCACGAAACACATGTCTCAGATGTATCGATGTTACTTTATATTGCCGTACTTACGTTCCAATATCCTTTTTCTTTTACCATTCCTTTTAACCATATTTCCTTCATTTTCTTTTTTCATTTAAATATTTTTCCTTCTTATCTCGGCTCGGTTGTGCTAATAAAAATCTTTGAAAGAAGAAGGAAAAAGAAAAAAAGAAAAGAAAAAGAAGAAAAAAAAAAAAAAGAAAAAGAAATCTTTCGTAATTTTCTTTCTAGGATCATCGTATTCGTGATATCCGGTCAGGTATTATACACGCAGGACGAACATTTCTTAAATGGCGCCGCAGGATCGTCTCGTCCTTCGACTCTTCTCGTGGGGGGATAAATTTGACGTTCGATGCGGTCGCTGAGGCGAGTTGCTTGAACCGTGTTCGCTTAAGAGAGAGAAAGAGAGAGAGAGAGAGAGAGAGAGAGAGAGAGAGAGAGAACTTGAGATTCCCAAGGCCAGCGCAATTATTGAGTTTATGTAGATGTCAGCTTGATATTTAATGCGCCGTTTGTCTACCACCTCTCTTTGCCTCCCTCCTACAGGATGTCATCGTCAACATCGTGTTCGCACCAAGTAAAACTTCAACATCGTTTCTAATTCTGAATAAAAAATTCAGATACGAAATACGTGGATCAATAAAGAATAAGTAGAATGCTCGTAAAAGTTTTATTATACTAATTGCTATTTCTATTGTATAATGTTTGAATAAAGATATTATACGAAGATTTCTTTCCATCAAATTTAAAGATATCTCATTTGATTGCTCGTTTGGCTCGTAACATCTCGACTAAGAGAGCACGTGTTTACACTTTGTAGATTTTTAGATATCTAGAATGAGCTGTCTAACAGGTTTGAGAACCATCTTGGCCCATAAAGAATTCTTTAAATTCACAGCTGGTTTGTTCATGTTTCTCTCCATGTCCTTTCTCATCATCGAGCTAAGTGTCTTTTACCAAAAGGATAAATGCCTGTATGTTGCGCCGTGTAGTCTTGAACAAAGGCCATCGTATCGGCGGAGAAGTATGTGTTTCTCAAGGCCAGGGACAAGTATAAGTAGAGGTAGAGTACAACGCTAGGTAGTGTATGTACTCTTTTATTTTCTTGCTTGTTCGCTCGACTTACAGTCGATCCCACTCGTCGGCGATCGCATCACCGCCGACGCATAAACATTTCTTCGATCCTACCTGCTAATTTTATCATGCTCTTGAAGGGTTCAAAAAAAAAAAAAAAAAATAAAAAACAAAAAAAAAAAAAAGAATAAAGAACAAAGAGAAGAAAATATCGTAGAAGGAGTCATTCGATGCAGTTCGTTTTATTCAAAATCATCTTCTTTTTCATCTTGTTTCATTTTCAAGGCCAATGTTATGTATTTCCCGTTTGTTAACGATCCCGCACGAGCTCGCATATTTACGGACCAACGGTTTTAACGGTCAACAAGAATGATCGTAATCCACGTGTTCTGAATATTACCGCCGTCATTAATAAGCCTCTCGATGTTTCCGCTTTCAACATATACACCGATCCTATTACTCGTCCCATCAAGGCCAAAGCAATTAAAATGTTCGTTTATATACTTGCGGATAACGACCGATGTGGGTTTTAACATTTGACAAGAGGCAGGAGGTATGGTTATTTTGTAATTTACATTATTGTTGATAAACGTCATTTTGATAATTATTATTATTATTATCAATATTATGTCCCGAAACAAATCGATATAATTTCGTATAAGATCAACATCGTTTATCGCATTATCATTCCTTTAAGGTTATTGTAATTTCGTAAAATATTATATTATTTAAATCGATAAAAAATCAGAGATCTCTTTTCTATTAATGTCATGTATTAATGAAGCGATTAACGTAACGCGAGAAATCTTTGTCTTTTGGATTTTGATGCGAATAATGGATATAATAATAGACGGTTAGAGAATTTCTTTCATGGCCTCGTCACATAAGATGTAATATTTAAAAATCGAGCGTGCCGCACGCGAACACCGTCACGAACGTTTCCTAGAAGGAGGTCAGGAAGAACGATAAAATGCGTGATGCGTTTTCGAACGGACACATGCGAAATGTTCTTTGATTATTTTTATATTCGTGTGAGAAGAGAAAAATAAATATAGATGTTTCATTTGTTATTCGTTAAAATTTTTTCTTTTTCTTTCCTCTTATTTTATTTCGTTCTTTTCTTTTCTTTCTTTTTTTTCCATTTTAATATCGAAAGGAAAAATGTTTTGGAATCATCGAAGAATTTCAAGAGAAGAACGATCTCTCGCGTATAGAGTAGTAGTAGTCCTCTGCCATAAGTCGCAGAAAAACTCGGCGTCCAAGAGGAGCCGCTCTACGATCGCTGATCATCAAAGACCTTAGAATTGACTTTATCTCGGTGCCATAATTCATACCGGTTTTTCGGGCATTCAGGGTGGTGCGCGATTTCTTGCCAATCACTCGAGTGGTTAACATTGGGGGATGGTGGACCGCTGTTTCTCGTTTGGACTCGTTTAAAAACCGAGCACTATACATACATAAACCATGGGCATGTCTCTCTCTCTCTCTCTCTCTTCTCTCTCTTTCTGTTTTCGAGATCGTTCGACCCTTCTCGTATCTCTTTCGAACGCTCTTCGTCAGCCGAATCTTTACGGTTATTATCGACTCGAATATCCGCCTTTTCGATCCGTAGAATCCCACGGCATTCTTTGACTCGAACACATTTGTAAGAGATTTTATGTGAGAGAAGTAAGGGCGACGGTACGACGAACCATGCACGACGATACACGCACGCATTACGTTCTCTCTCTTTCATTCTCTCTCTCTCTCTCTCTCTCTCTCTCTCTCTCTCTCTCTCTCTCTTTCAAGATTTAATCGTTCGAGCATCGGCGCAGAATAGTTACATAATTGCTGGCATCCCGTCGCTAGTCGTACGAGCTCACGTGCCTCGGTTTACGACGATTTATGTTTTTGTCCAGACTCTTACCACTACGACTACTAATACTACTAATACTACTAATACTACTACTACTACTACTATTAATACTAATACTACTAACACTACCACCACCCTCATTCTCATATCTCTTTTCCAAGGAATGTTCTTCTTTCTTTTCTTTTTTTCTTTTTCTTTTTTTTTCTTTTTTTTTTTTTTTTCGTTTTTCTATATTCTTCCTCTTTCTCTATCTCGTTCAATTTCACGACAAGAGACGTTCCTCGGATACGACCTACCAACCATTCTCATAATTGATTTTAAATTTAATCGAGTTAAACTACTAGGAGAGGAGAACTCTCTTGCGGTTTTCAACGAAGCCAGTTTTACTCTAGGGATTATCGCATTCTCTTGTATAACTTAGGTACATATCGATTTCCCATTAGGATTATTCACGTCTTTTATCACATTTTTTCGTGATAATATTTCTTTTTTTTTTTTTTTTTCTTTTTTTTCTTTTCTTTTCTTTTTATCCTTATATAATATTTCTTTCTTCTTTTTTCAATAACCAACATCCTTTTTTTTTCTATTAATTAAATCATAATTTATGTTGTACTTAAAGTAGCATTTAATGATAAAACGATAATTTTGTCGTGTTAAATGCACACATGTCGATGGTAAAAAAAGATAGAGGATATAAAGATAAATATAAAGATAAAGATAAAGATAAAGAAGGAAGGAAGGAAGGAAGAAAATGCGAAATCGATATTCTTCGAGTCGGCTTCTCTCGATTGGTATTCGAAGGTTCCCGAGTCGATGTCCGGCATGACAGCCATAATGTGATCGATAAACGGAGAGCGAAAGAGAGACTCTTTCGATACTCCTTCGATTATTATTCGTCGTCGCAACTCAACAAAGTACTGTGGTATTACATTCGATCGAGACGTGTGTTTTACCTGTCGTTCTTCGATATTAATACGACAGGACGTGGTATTTTTCGAATAAATTGCACTACCATCTTTTACTCAACCCATTTCTTTTTTCTCACGCGTATTCTGTCTCTCTATGTATGTATGTATGTATTTTGCGAACATACTTGCCGACCAACTAATTAAGGCCTTACTCATAATATACGCGCCATCTTGAACAAGCTCCTTCTTTTTTCTCCTTTCCGTATATTCTCTCTCTCTCTCTCTCTCTCTTCCCTTCTCCTCCCTTCTCTTCCCTTCTCATATTTTTTCCCCTTATTTTTCTTCTCTTCTTTTTACTGTAGTCGTCCTTCTCCTTGTCGTCGTCGTTGTCGTCGTCGTCGTCGTCGAGTCGAATCGAAAAGGGATAAAAAGCACAACGAGCAAATTGTTTCGGTCTTCTCATAGCCGACTCGATAACAAGAGAGTCATCGTTTTATTTTAATATTTTTTTTACTTTCAATTAAGCGACTCTCTTGGTTAAGTTACTCTTAACTTCTTCTTCTTCTCTCTCTCTCTCTATCCCTCTCCCTCTCCCTCTCTCTCTCTCTCTCTCTCTCTCTCTCTTTCTATATCGCAATTAATTATCAGTACGGTAATTGATTGGCAGGAAGAACTCAAAGGGGACGTTTACGTTCTTCTCATAATTGACGATTATGCGAGTATTATACTTGAAAGGATACTCTGATGACGTTTCTTTAAAAGGGCACCATCGTTTTTCTAGTTTCTTTTCTTTTCTTTTATCTTTCCTTTCCTTCTCTTTTCTTTTCTATTTTTTGTTTTTCTCTTTTCCTTTTTTTTTCTTTTTTCTTTTTTTTTTTTTCTTGCAACGAACCGAGCTATCCTGTAATAAATTCTATCGGGATCGTCGAGAGAGGCGGAGAACTCTTCTTTTCTATGTGAACGCGCACATGTACAACCACATATTCATCGACGTCGTCGTCGTCGTCGTCGTCATCGTCGTCATCGTCGTCGTCGTCGTCGTCGTCGTCGTCGTCGTCGTCGTCGTCATCTTGAAGCGAAATTAATTTTACCTCTCTCGGCGTACGTATTATAAACGAATATCCTGGAGAAACGGTGCACGTAGTATGTGCCACGGAAATGTCCATAAAATCTGGGCACTTTGCCAGATCGGCTCGGAGCGTGACGTAAAACGGACTGTCGGTTTCAACGGAGATACATTATTCTCGGTGCCAAGCCGTACGAAGAAAGAGGGGTTGAAAGAGACGAAACCTACTCTTTCCTATGGAAAGACGATACTTTTCTTCCTTATATTTCTATTTTCTTCGTTGGACTATTGGCTATCGAATAGTGTCCTTGTATTGGTGACAGGATATTGATGGGCTTGAGATTTGCTTTATTCCAAAGTTAAATGGAAAGGATGAATGCAAGAAAGAGAAAAAGAGAGAGGGAGAGAGAGAGAGAGAGAAAGAGAGAGAGAGAGAGAGAGAGAGAAAGAGAGAAAGAGAGAAAGATATTAAAAAAAAATATGATTTTTCTTACTCATGCATGACTTATAACTCGCATTATCGTTACGATCTTTCTCTCTCTCTCTCTCTCTTTCCCTCTTCCTTTTTCTATAGAAAAGAACGAAAAGTACAGATCTGGTTGGTCGATATCGTTGCGAGAATGAACTTTCATCTATCTATAGATTTGGTCTTTCTTTATTGAATTTATGTTAGCAGAATTTTCTCTCTCTCTCTCTCTCTCTCTCTCTCTCTCACTCTTTTTCTTTATTTTTCTCTTTTTCTCTTTTTCTTGTCTATACACGTTCACTCGTATAAATCGTTCTCCCTCGAGTCCGTCGACGATTATGAAGGTCTTTATATCGCTGGTAAATTAATCGGTGACCTTTTTCATTCGCTTATTTGACATTGATGACGCCTCTCGCACACGAATTGGATTTCGAATATCTCCAATTTGATGTTAAGCGTTTCGATCCCTCTTTTTTTTTTTTCTTTTTTCCTTTTTTACTTTTTCGCATGAGTCAATTAATACGAGTTGAGATCACTTGTTACGAATATCAATCGATCGGATTTAGATTTTATCGAATATCGTTGAATTATGAAAGAAGATTGGAATAATCATTTGTGTTTTTCTTTTTTTTCTTTTTTTTTTTGCAAATTTCATTTCTAAATAAATTAGAATGACGAGAGACGATTGAATGTCCGAATGAAGAAATTAAAAGAAATGAAGAAATGAGACGTAGATTTTTGTCGATGGACAAAAAAAAATTTCACTTTGGGATTATCGAATCAACGAAAAGGGGCAAGAAAAGTTACACGCTTTTAAAAATCATTGCGCTAACGAGAACTCCTGATACGACGATGCGGGGTGATAAAAAGTAATAAAAGAAGAGGAGGAAGAAGAAGAAGAAGAAAAAAAAAGAAGAAAGAACAGATCGAGCGCATCCCTTTGATCGACTAACAAGAAAGCTCGCTTTCCATCGATCGAGGTTGCTTCTCCGAAAGACCCATCAACGCGTTCCACGATCAAGCGCGATCTCAAGTGGAATGTCTTCGCGCGAGATGCTCTTATACCATGGCAAAACCCAGCGAGGTGAATCTTCCTTTTCTGTTCCGTCGAACGATTCGCGTCGAGCAGTTAATTTAACCGCCTCCATTAAATTACCTCAAAGCTCGGCAAAAGGAGTAAGGTAAAAGAAAAAAAAAAAAAAAAAAAGAAAAAAAGCAAAAAAAAAGAAGAAAAAAAATATTGTTGAACTTAAATTCGTTTCCTTCGTTCTTTTATATATAAGAGGAAAAGAAAAAGAATCGTCTCTTTCTCTCTATGTATCTATCTGTCTTTATTTTTTTTTCTCTCTCCCTTCTTTTTCTCTGATGCCCGTTAATTATTTCTTCGACGACGTTCTTCGCTCGACGGTTATTCAGAAACCAAGCGACTCCAGGATGGATAGCACGCTGGTCACGCTTGGACGCGTGGTCCATGGTCGAGGGTGGTAGAGAAGAAATGGAGGAGAAGAGAGAGAGAGAGAGAGAGAGAGAGAGATGCGCTGTGAAAAGTGCAACGAGCCGCGATAATTCACCGCTCGGTTCTCGCGTGGGCGTCGTTGTAATTTTATCTCGAACAGAGGACGTGCTGGAGACGGACAAAGGAGGAGGATGTCCAGATGAGAAAGAGAAAGAGAGAAGGTAGAAGGAGGATGTGACACAATGTTTTACGATTCTCATTTATAATGTCGGTAATGTTCCGCTCGGTATGCAGTGCGTATACGCCGACTGCATTGCTAGTGGGGGATGAGCGAACAAGAGAAATAGAGAGAGAGAGAGAGAGAGAGAGAGAGAGAGAGAGAGAGAAAGTATCGCCCCATGCGAGACATTAATTTTCGCATCTGGAATTTATCGCGGCTACCACCACCATCCTTCCGGGTTAGCTAGAAGGATAAAGAAAGGAAGGAAGGAAGGAAGGAAGGAAGGAAGGAAGGAAGGAAGGAAGGAGGGAAGGAAGGTAGGGAGCATAGGAACGAAGATTTCAAGCGTCGGATTCGTAACGCGACTCGCGAAACGTTCTGAATTATTTCCGATCCTTGAAAACGCGTTCGTCTTCCGTTGAAACGTAAGAAGGAAATGGAAGAGAATATATATCTATGTAGTGATATTAAAACTAATGATACGGGAATAATGTAAAAATTTTTGGGGCGTCAATTTCTTCGTTAATATTTCAAATAAAAGTCTCTCGTAAAATGTTCACGTTTTTTTCTTTATCGTTATCAATTACGTTGATTGTAAAATAAGTGAATCGAAAGTTGGTAAGATGCCGTCCCTCGGAACGGCAAAGTATAGTTTCAATCACAGAGCGGTCGTAAGCGGATCTTTCTGGCTCGTAAGCGATTCGAGTGGGCGAATATCGCCGACAGGCACGTATGAGGAAAGTATCGGTGCCCTGTGTCGTTTTGGATTGGGTCTGCAAGATGCGTTATTGTCCGACAAAGAGAAAGAGAAAGAGAGAGAGAGAGAGAGAGAGAGAGAGAGAAAGAGGAGAGGAGAGAAGACAAGAGGAGAGAAGAGAGCCAATTTGCGAGCGGTCCTCCTATCGGAATTAAAGTCATAAAATCGCGGACTAATAGCCTTGTTACGTTAATTCAGTGTAATGTCGCGCAATAAAGATAAACGTAAGAGCGCGCGTATGCGCGCCCGCAACGAGACTGGCATAAATTTAATTTAACGACGTAGAAGGACGAAGATGGGAAAGCGCCTTAAGAGGGATGAGAGGATGAGTGAGTGACTGACTGACTGAATATGTAAGAGAGAAAGAGAAAGAGGAAGCTCATCCCAAGGAGAGAAGCGTTAAGGTCCCTCTTGATTGGATCCCTCGACTTTACCCGACGACATTTCATCGAACGCTACCTTGATTTATTTCCCTCGAATAAAAATACTGCTTGCTCCGACGAGAACGACTACGACAACGACAGCTTTCATGGATCATCAGTATTCAAATTTAGGCGAGCAAAATTTGTTGGATACATCCATTGATTTATTATGTTTCAAATGTATGATATTATTATTGTTTGTATTGATTCGATTCGACGAAAGACAAAAAAAAAAAAAAAAAGAAAAAAAAGAAAAAGATAACTTCTTTTTTTCTTTCATTTTTTTTTTCTCGAAGACTCTTATGTGATTTTACCTCGAAACGATAAAGTCTTCTCAACTGATCCATCGAATCATCATAATTATGCGATCGCTGTATCAGCTAGAATGAGATTTCTTGGAAACGACACCAAATGCTATATCATTTACTCTCGTGATTTATAATACTTCGTTAAGCTATCACTAACTTTATTTCGTCTTTTTCTTTTTCTTTTGCTCTTTTTTTTTTTTTTTTTTTTTTTTTACGATAACAAAGAACATCTCGATTATTCATCCGTAAGGAGACGTTAAAGCGATCTTGGAAAGGAAAATACATCTCATTTACCGCAAAAAGAAGAACAAAATCGCAACTTCCGCCGCTTAACCCGATTATTTGTTTCGTACGAGTGTGAGATTAATTCATTTAAAGTACCAAGCTTCCCGTA
>NC_060955.1:4030000-4057500 GCF_910589235.1 Vespa crabro
AAATAAAAGAGACAGAGTAATGATTTTTTATGAAAACTTATAAATTAACAAATATATATATATATATCATTTTATTCCATCATTCTAAAGATGAAAAGAAAACTTTTAGTTATGTTAATATCATATATAAATAAATTTTTAAGTAAAAATATATTATTTAGTTACCGAAGAAACTAATAAATCTCAGTCTTCATTCTGTAGCAGACAGAGTGTTAAGAAACTGAGGCATTCTATCTCGTCAGCATAATTATAGCAGGCCAGTGCTCGCGGGAGAGTGCGTGTTATAGCTCATAAATATACGTTTTTCAATCTCGGACAGCTTTCTCGCGTTTCCCTCTTCAATATTTTTGTTGTTCCTGTAACACGTCGCGGCATCCAGCGACGAAGGTCGTTTGAATCAATGCCAGAAGCAGTTGCTTTTTTATTTTGATCTGATCTTTATGGGGTTACATACGAAGGCGAGAGAGCGTTATGGATAGGAGTTAGCCAAGTCGAGAGTGAAAGATAAAGATAAAGATAAAATGAAAGATAAAGGAAAAAAAAACAGAAAGAGAGAGAAAGAGAGAGAAAGAGAGAGAGAGAGAAAGACAGACAGGCAGACAGAGAAAGAGAGTCTGTGAGTAATGCCGTCCCGTATTTTCTTTTGCAGATTGCAACGCGACCTTGGAGCCCGGATCAGGGCAAGACGCGAGAGATGACCAAGCTCTGCAACCATAAGAGGAAACTTTTGCTACCGTGCGCAGCAGCCAGCCCTGTTGCCGCCTCCTGTACCTTGCCGGTCTCCCCTTCGACGTTATCTTCTGGACCAACGTCGTCGACGGCAGCGCCGACAGCAGCGGCACCGATTCACGCCGACTCGCCCACCTCGCCGGACAAAGCCAGAAAAGGTACGCCGATACTTGCGATTATCCGTTTCTTCTTTTACC
Source organism: Vespa crabro (assembly GCF_910589235.1). Classification (NCBI taxonomy): domain Eukaryota; kingdom Metazoa; phylum Arthropoda; class Insecta; order Hymenoptera; family Vespidae; genus Vespa; species Vespa crabro. Next base: position 4,030,927 of record NC_060955.1, read on the forward strand.
TTTTTTCTTTTTTTCTTTTCTTTTTCTTTTTTCTTTTTTTTTTCCTTCGACTTCTTTTTTCTTTTTTTCTTCCTTTTTTGAAATATTCGAGATTACTTTCGAAAGAGCCGTACGATTGAAATGGATTGGATCTTAAGTTCTTATCACAGAGTATATATCGTTCATGTATTAATTCAATCAATTTTTCTAATACCATTTTCTAATATCGTAACCTAGTCATATTGAAATATATAGTAATAAATACTCAGGTGATAATCGTATCCCTTAGAGGAATGTAACGAGGGGAAAGAAATTATTCGATTTTCTTTTTTATATGATAATATACAACGCGAAAAGATTTGAGAAATTACAAGGTACGATGGAACTTTTATCGATCATTGATATATTTTACCGCGTGCAATTTGATAAGTGATCTTTGTAAATCACGAATAACCCCAATCCATATTACTATCGTCTTTAGGAACGAATAGGTGATCAATCAGTTTGAACTTTTAATGCTTTAGTTACGAACACATATAACGTGTGATTCCGGGATAAGTTAAAGAAAGTTTTCTTCGATCGATTCGTCGCGTATTAACAAAGTTTTTCGCCTGTAAGCCGAGTCGTCGCCATATAGAAAACCATCGCGCGTTTATTCGACCTTTCTCTTTTCCTTTCACCCTCTCCCTCTCTCTCTCTCTCTCTCTCTCTCTCTCTCTCTCTCTCTCACTATCTCTTTCTATCTATCTCTCGCTTTTTTTCTCTTTCTATCTCGTCGTATTCTCCAGTGAACATCGGAACACGTGCCAACTCTTATTGGAGGAAGACCAAAAGTTTTTCTCCTTCCGCCGACGTTCGAGGGAACGATCATTAGGAAAAAATTCGTCGCCTTGGAAGGATGCGAAAGAACGAACGAGAAAGAAAGAAAGAAAGAAAGAAAGAGAGAGAGAGAGAGAGAGAGAGAGAGAGAGAGAGAAGGCGAAATTGCGGCATTAGCGGAGAGCCCAGACCGTACCCTCTTTTCGCGCGATGACATTAAACCTTCGAATACTGTGAGATATGTGGTGGGGGTAAAAGCCGAGGGTGGTGAGGAGGAATGATGTATTACCACTGGCAGCGAATACTCCACGGGATTTTCATTACCAAATCCTAACCGTCGGACGACCGCGCCTGTTTTTTCTTTTTCTCTCTCTCTCTCTCTCTCTCTCTCTCTATTTCTCTCTATTTCTCTCTATTTCTCTCTTCTCGTTCTTTCTTATTATTTTTTGTTTCTTTACTCCTCCTCTCATCTCGTTAATTAAACGGCTGTTACTCGAAGCGTCTAGCTCGTCGTGCAAGGACTCGTCGTTGGTTGCTGCCACAGCTGTTCTTTTGTTGCTCTTTTTCTCTCTCTCTCTCTCTCTCTCTCTCTCTCTCTTGCTCTCTCTCTATCTCTCTTGCTCTCTCAAAATCACTGAAATTATAATTGTACGTTCAAATTAAATTCTAGCACCCATGCTCACGTTTTGCGATTCTTCCTCTCTCTCTCTTTCTCTCTCTCTCTCTCTCTCTTTTTTTCTTTCTCTCTTTCTCTCTTTCTCTTCGTATTCACTCGTTCGATATTAAAAGGACGGGTGAGAATGTGATTAGTGAAAAGCACGCTCGCGTTAATGGCGAGGTAATAATTAATCGTCGCTTAATACCCGTCCCAGTCACGTGTTTGTCGATCCGCAGAGACAACAAGTCGTTACGCGAGTGAATTGAAAATTTCCACGAAACGATCTCGCCATTATCGAAAATAAACGCGGCGGCGATGGGTGTTTCGATTTATTCGTCGATTGTACACGATTGATTCGGAAAAATATTTTTTTCTACATATTTTTTCGGTAACGATAATATTCCACTTTTTTTCTCCATTTCATTTTATATTTATTCGATTGATCATTCGATGATCTTATTGATATTACTCATTGAACGATATCTCGAATGATCGATCGTATAATGTATTTAGAATGCGCTTTTGAAAGTATTCGAAACAAGCGTTAAACGTCGACGATAGCAATGTTTATAGAGATGTTTATAGAAATATTTTAACAATAGCGAGCTCTTTCGTGAGCAAGCAAAAAGTAAAATAAAAAATAGAAAGAGATAGAGAGAGAGAGAGAGAAAGAGAGAGTGAGAAAGAATGAATATGTCTGCGCTTATGGTCGTCTAAAGTGACGCTAAGCGGTGATACAAGGTAGTCGAGAGGACAAGATAGAGAGATCGCAGTCTTCACCCCTTCAATGATATTCCTACCCTTTGAAGATCGGTATAAGAGCGACAAGAAACGGGAAATGAAAGGGTCTTGTGATTTCTCTCTTTTTTTTTCCTTTTTCTACCTCTACACGTTTCAAGCGTACACCTACAACGTGCATTTTTCTCTTTTATGTTCGCGAGAAACATCGCTTTTCTGTCTATTATTATTATTCCTATTATTATTATTATTATTATTATTATTATTATTATTATTATTATTATTATTATTATTATTATTATTATTATTATTATTATTATTATTATTATTATCATTATCATCATTACTATTACTATTATTATTATTCCTTTTTTTTCTACTTTACACTTTTTCTTTTTATTTCTTTGTTTTTCGCGACAAAAAGTATCTACGAATAAATTTAAGCTCTCTGGAAGAAATAAGTTTTCTAATCGAACTACAAATATTCAGGAAAACGTTTGTGTTCGATGAAAAGTCGTAAAAAATTTTGAATGAATTTTTTCCTAAAGTACATTTCGTCATTCGTCTCTTTTATCTCGTTAACTCGTAATAATAGTTATTTTAATTTACGGCTTTCGAACAAGTATTGGTAATAGTAGTAGTAGTAATAGTAGTAGTACTAGTACTAGTAGTAATAGTAGTAGTAGTAGTAATAGTAGTAGTAGTAGGAATAGCAGCAGTGGCAACAGTTTTCTTCTTTTTCCCCATAGAATAGACGGAGTGAAATTAAAAAGCGTCTACGAAGTGATCGACAAAGAGGACATTTAAATAGCTTTCAAATGTACGCTTGTATAAAAGTAGAACGGGAGAATTTGGTTGCTCGTAATATTTTATAGACTTATATCATAAATTCCGTTTGCGATCGTTTTAGGTATTACACATCGTAGATAGAAAATAGACAATCCAAATAAACGAATCATGGAAGAATAGTAGGTATTATTATCGTGTTCGAGGTGTGCAGGATATTACAGCATACTGGGCGGTATAAATTGAATTCCGTCATGAAACCGTTACAATAATGGGGTGGTGGAAATGCATTATACACTCGAGGAGAATTGTCGTCCATCCCCATTTTGTGGTGTGCTCGCGCATGCCCGTTCACGATTTTATGCCCTCTTAAACAATTTCCACTCGTAAACAATTTTCCCCTTCTTCGTCGATCGATCATGCCTGTCTCACGTCGGCGTAATGCGTGCTGGTTAAACTCCGACATCCCAACGTCGAATGATTTCACAAGCGACGCATCTCGTGTACTTCGTGCGTTTCGTGTGTTTTGCGGTTCTTCTCATTTTTCCATCCTCTCTCTTTCTCTCTTCATCTCTACAGCCCTCTCAACATCCGGCCTCAATTCCCTTCTCCCTCTGTTGTATCCATCTATTATTGGCATTGAATATTTTCAAGGAACTTTGTCCGAAAGGGATGTATTTGCGATTATAATAAATGACATGACATTAAGTTGTTTGTCATCGAAAATCATTATTGGTTGACGAATAAGTTCGACAGAAAAATTATTAAATCTTCTTTACGAAAGAATCTTTCTTACGAAGAAGGATTTTTTAGGAAAAAGAAAGAAGGAAAAAGAAAACAAAAAACGAAAAACCATTCGATAAATTCTTAGAGCTTTTTATTTAATAGAGTTAGTGCGTAAATTGCAAATCGAAGTTGTATCTATTATTTGAGATATATATATATATATACATGTATACGTGTATAGATATCTGGCGAACGACCGCGCGTTTTCCATTCTGTCTATCAAAGGAAAATTGAAAGGATCCTTTTGATCTGCTCCTGTGACGCTTATCGCTTTTGCTCTTGATAACATGTCGAGGATAGCTCGGAATTGTGATAGAAGAAGGAAACGCGCACCCTGCGAGATGTCCGGAAAAGGGACCAATCGGCCTTTCGTGTCTTCTTATCGCGCGGCCGATCAATAAGTCCCGGGAGGAGGAAAGAATCCGCTCTCTATTCGCTACCAACGACAAGCGATGCGTGGTGGTGGTAGTCACGGTGAAGGAGATGGCGATGGAGCTGATGCTGCTGGTTGTGGCGGTATTGCTGGTGGTGGTGATGGTGGTGGTGGAGAAGCCCGGACGACTCTCGAGGTGGGGAAGGCATCCCTATCTTCGTCGTTGCTGGTAGACACAGACTTGATAAGGGTTAATTTCATACGAAGAGATGAGGAGTAAGGGAGCGAAGCGAGTAACGCATACCAACGCGAACTACACATCAACGTGAAACGAGAGACGGGCGAGAGTAGATGAGAAAAGAGACGAGACGGTGGTGGTAGTCCGCGGTCTCGCGACTGTCCGCTCGTGATTCTTGCGCCTGCCCGGACTAACGTGCAATCCCTTGCAATCTCTTTCTCCTCCTCGTCGCTCTCTGTAGCCCCTCATTGTCGCGCAAGCGCACTTCAAATCACGAGTATTCAGTCTGCAACGACGCCTCAACCACGAAACGTCTGATCCGGGCTAATCTCCAATGATCACCGGCAACTCGCTTCTCGGCTGTCTCGAAAGTCTTAGACTTTCCGTACGTTGTCGTCGGGAAAACGACGATCAACTCACCTTTCATGCTGTGAGTTTGCCTTCCCATAGTCAGGAGTTTTTAACTCACGTCTCTCATTCAATCGCTTTGGTGTCGCTTCGTGTGCACCGTCAATCGAGTTAGTGGAATACCAACGATGTGTTTATACATCTCTTAGTTTTACTCGATATATTTCGATGATATTATAATCGAGGATCACATGATTAGTGCATTCTGGGTTAAAGTGTTGCCGTTAAATTGTAGACATTCGATTACTTTATGCTAATATTTTTTTTAATTTTTTGTTTGAAGAATATTACAAAATTATCGTGAATAGAATTATTCCGTTGCGCTTATCATTAGGAAGATTTACAGCTTACACTGTTGATTACAGCTCCCTCGAAAATAAGGGTGAAAGGGAATGATTGGCGCGTTGATGTGAAACCCCCCTTCGGAAGCCACAAAATGCTTGGAAGATTTTACGCAAATCTTCGTCCCCTTGAAAATCGGGTTAAACCGCCACCACTAACAGAGATAGAGATACAGTGAGAAGGTAGTAGGGGTAAAAGAGAGAGAATGAGGAGGTGCCTTACTGCGGAGTAGAGATTCATTACTAGCCGCACCCCCTTCCACCTCTCGTTCGTCCTCTTTCTTCTCCTTCGTTTCCTTCGGCCCGAGTTATCTCTTCAACCCCGTTCCATTGGTGTTCACGCTGGAGAATAATTATCCGTTGTAGCTTTACAGATAAAAGACCCCCCGTTGAAAGCTACCTTTTCTCTCTTCTCGTTCGCCCTTCATCGTAGCCCTCGTAGATCACAGCAATTTCGAAGTGTCGACGACTGTTATAGCACTTTACCGGCACTTGTGTACACTCGGTCGATAGCTTCCGGCATAGATGCTCTCACGAACGAATACAAATGCTGATTTTAATATTTTTTTAAGCGACCCCATTTTATCTCTCGTGTAATTGTTTCGAACGATAAAAAGCTTTTAAAAAATTTCCGAAACATTGTTCCATTTTTTTTTATTTTCTTTTTATTTTTTTTTATTATTTTTTTTTTTTTTTTTTTATAATTTTATACCCGTGAAGATTTTCTATTTTTTAACTGATAAATTAATTGACTTGTTTGCTTACATTAAGATGGATCTTAATTATAATACGTAATAACAAGTTATCAACTTGTATGCGCAGATGGTCTCAGCAAGAAAAAGAAGAGAAAACTGGTGGGTATAGGGGGCTTGTACTCAGGAGTTTCCGTATCGCAACTTCTGGCACAGCGGGAAAGAGCTATCGCTGCTGTTTCCACGTCGGGAGTTCAAGGTTCATCGGTGCCTAATGGATCGCAGGTAAATACCGCTCATAATTCTTCTTTGATTGCTTTGGCGATAATAATGGCTTATTACAAATGCACTTTTCTTTGCAGGTGTGGCCGATCGCGATCCCTAATTTGCAGATGCAACAAAGCAATCAACAAATCTGCCATCAATCGTTAAATTCACCCTCTCAAAATCACGACGTAAATAGTTCGGTACGAAATTCTCAACAGCGGTTAAATCAGCACAATATGCCTGGAATGATAATGGGAAATCCGCTAATTATGAATCAGCAAAGTACTAATTTCAATAATATGACCCAACAACAGCAGCAGCTTTTGCAGCAACAGCACCAACAATTATTACTACAGCAACAGCAGCAACAACAGCAACAGCAGCAACAGCAACAGCAACAACAGCAACTGATGCAGCAACATTTATCGCAGCATCAACAGCAACAGCAACCTCAACAACTTTTACCTCATCATCAACAAATGCAGCATATGCCGTTGTTGCAACAACATCAGGAGCAACAACAGCAGCAGCAACAGCAGCCACATCCCAACGCTGTAGTGAATCAATTATCTCAACAGCAAGTTCCTCATTATATAAATCAGTTGAATCAACAATCCTTGCACGTTATGCAGCAACAACAACAACATTTGAACCAACAACAGCAGCTTCACATACAACAAATTCAGAAACATAATATGCAACCGCCACAACAGCAGCATTTAACATCGGAAATGGATCAACAGCAAACAGGAAATTATAATTCGCAGCTGCCTCAAGAAGGTTATGTACATCATTTACAATCTTCGCAAATGTCGCAACCTGTTCTTCATCCGCTTCAACATCAACTTCATCAACATCAAATACAGCAGCAGCAGCAGCAGCAACAACAGCAACAAGATCAGCATTGTATGCAGACTCAAACTATCGATCCATTTCAAATGCAAATACAACAACTACAACAACAGCAACAACATCAACAGCAGTTGTCACAAATGTGCGTGCAGGCTCAATATCCTAATCAGCAATTATCTCATCATACAATGGATATTATACAGCAATCTAACGGCGGGTCCGTTATGAGTGGAATCAATCCTTCTGATTTGCAAAATAGACATGGTCGTACGCAATCAGCTACAGAAGATGATTTAAGTGCTAAGCAAATGCAACAACAACAACAACAACAGCAACAACAACAGCAACAACAGCTGTTAATGCATAATCATAACTTGCAACGGCATCAAATCGTCGAAAATGGAAATCTGTCAAATAATCCTCACGAAAATGCACAACGAATGTATACACAAGGCCAAGTTCAATATCCAGCGAGAAACTTTGATACTCAGAAGATATCGACTGTGGAAGCCAAATTTGGTCATCAACAACAATACACTTTAGTTAGCCACGCGGGAAGAAGTCCAACTATTAACCATGCTACAGAAGTACAATCGGGTATGGGACCAACTAGCGGACAAGCAGGAAATATACATTTTAACGCGAGAGCACCTCCGTGGCAACAAAATCGTACAGTTGTCACGACTAATCAGACTTCATTAACTACGGTCCAAAATATCACTTGCAATTCTTTTGATCGTGTTCCTCCTCTCCATCATCACATTCCACAGACGTCAACCTGGACCGACGAGGTAGCGAGGAAGAAAGCCAAGTCAACTAAGAGTATGATGAAAAAACAGCGTCAGCATGGTACATCAGATATGAGGAGTAATAATGGTCTCGATCAGCCAATACCAAGTCCAATTGACGAATTTAATGACAAGGCGCAACAGAATAGCGATCAAATTGGTTCGACGGTTAACAGCAGTGGTCCTTCATTTTTAGAGGATCCTAGTGGTTATTTAGCACAGCAAACTGCTTTACTAAATAGTACGATATCGCGGCAAACTGGCGTTAATAACACTCAAGTGGCCATATTGAACAGCCCGAAAGTACAACAAACGAATCATAGTACTCATACAGCGAGTAATCCCTATCTTGCGCAACCAAAGCCTTCCTCTGCTGCCAGTCCTTCAAGTACAACATTTAATTCTGTGAAAAATCATGCCACTTCACCAGTAGTGGTACACAGCAGTATGACGCCGACGTCTAGTAATGGTGCCATCGATTCCGACGGTAGCCCTTGCCATGGCTGTGTTAGCAGTGGTGACAATCAATCCTTCGTTCAAGATCAATACAACAAACAGCAATTACATCGACAATACATATTGCATTCTGATCAACGCGAGGATCCAGTTACATCGTCGACGTTTGGTGAGAAATATCAAGGGAGTCAACAACAAATTGATTCAAGACCTATTCAAGGAGGTACTGTTAGTACTAGTCATGGTTCACCGATCGGTACAAATAGTCCAGCTAATTCGGATGTTCCTGCTTCCTCAACACCTGGAATATCTCAACCAGCAACACCTCAAAGTTTAACTTCATCCCAACCATCGACCCCGCACAGTTATTCTCAACCACCAACGCCCCATTCTCTTGCATCGTCGTCTGGTCAATTACCATCTCAACCTTTAACTCCACACTCTCATCCATCTTCATCGAATCAGTTTGCAACTCAACCGTTAACTCCTCAGGCACCGCAGCCTTCACAATCATCGTCTAATAACAGTTTGGAACAGCACTTGGAAATGTCGTGTACAGTCGCAAATAATCCCAATGCTGTTTCACCAAGTACATCTCCTTCTCAAACATATTCTACGCCTATGGACAATATAACGTCTCAGCTACCAAAAAGACAGGCTGTCAGTACAAGACAGCTATCGTTAGATGGCTATCAACCACATCCACATACAGTGAATACAGTTTCAAGGATACCATTAAATTCTTTTACCAGTACGTCGTCCGTGATAACGACTATGGCAAGCGGACATACGGTTAGTAGTAATACAATTACGTCTGTGCTTGCTGGAAGAGCGAATACGGCGACCGTATCTATAAATACGCCCTTGGGGATGCCTAACCCCGCTATTTTAAACATTCTTTCCAATAAGCCTCAACAGCCAACAACGGCATCGCCCGCTCTCGTGAATGTAACAGCGACGTCGACAACGGCGCATCATCCACATTCGATACCCCTTACACCTAGTCAATCGTCGACGATCACAGTATCGAAGTCACCATTGGAGATGGTTCAGAGTGTAGTAAGTAGTATTCAGGTACCTCAAGCGACAATTAATTCACCAATGCCACAGACTCAACAACAGCAACATCAGCAACAACAACAGCAGCATCAACAGCAACAACAACAACAACAACAACAGCAACAACAACAACAACAACAACAGCAACAACAACAACAACAACAACAACAACAGCAGCAGCATCAACAACAACAGCATCAACAACAACAACAACAACAACAACAACAGCAGCAGCAGCAGCAGCAACAACAGCAGCAGCAACAACAGCAACAGCATGCTCAGCAACAACAACATCCACAATCGAACGTTCAAGTTCACAATGTCCTTACATCTGGTGGTATATTGAAGCATCCAACCGGATCCACTTTGCCACCCGGACATATTTTAGTGTCCAGTGGTGGACAACTCATAATGGCAAGCACTGGGTCTGCTATTAATGGTGTGATGGCACCGCCACCACCGAAAATCATTTCTAATGCTAATTCAATGCCACCGTTATCCGTTTCGCCGATGGTCACTAGTGTAACTGGAGCAGTTAGTCAAGTTATACCGGCAGTTGGTGTAGCTCAGCAAGTGATAGGACAACCAACGGTTTTGGTTAATGCTATACAAACACCGGTTCTTATTCAACCCGGTGTTATGACGATGGACAGTATTGGACAAAATGTACAAATACCTCATCTCACGGTTGCTACCGGGAACGTTATACAAAATGCTCAGTCCATCTTAGACGCAAATCAAGATGTGACGAGGAACGTGAGTACAAATCAGGGTATCGTGAACCGTCAACCGGCTTTACTTTCACCCGAATCCGCGCTGAGTAAAAAGAAAGCGTACAAAAAACGAAAGACCAATCCTCAAACCGTAGCGTCGATGCTTCACATTGCTTCGTCTCAACAAAATGCGGGTATGCTGATGCAATCGCAATCGAATTTTGCGCAGCAAAATTTCCAAGCACAGAGCATAGGTGGGCCAATGTTGCAGGCCCTTACAATTGTTCCTGGCAAAGGCGGTGCACCCGCTCAATTGGTCATGAATGGTCAAACAGGTGCAACGTCCGCGCAATTTAACACTCAACAGATTATTACAAATCCTCAACCTGCTCAACAAATAAATCTTTTGCAACCGGTTAATTTGTTGAATGGAGCAGCTGGAATGGTACAGAATTTCCCTACCATCCAACAGTTTATCGTGCCTGGAATAGGAAGTATGGTCATGTCTGCCGACGGTACTGCGACTTTATTGCAAGATACTGGAAATATAGGAATGCAGCTACAAATACAAAATGTAAATGGTCAAAATGTCCTTACGCCGGTGCAAAGTCATAGCGGAATATTTAGTCCGAGTCAAAGTATTTTGGCAGCTGGACCGGCTGGGATGGTGATCAGAGCACCGCAAGCAACTAGCAGCAAAATCATTCAACAGCACAGTCCTGGTGCACAGTTCCTGTCTCCCAATAGTGGTCAATTTCTAGTAAATGGAACGACGTCTTTTGGGAATCAATTGAGTCCAATAGTGGCCAATGTTAGTCCCAATCAACAGGTGACATTTAATACGTCTCAGGTTAGGCCACCCAATATGCAGGGCCAACAGGAATTTATACAAATGAACGGCCAAACGTTGATGGTACCTTGCGCGACCGCTCAGAATATTGCCGTTTCATCAGCACCGAATCAACAGAACACAACTTTCGTTCAGCAAAATACAACTATCGTTCAACAACAAACCACTATGGTATCGAACAATCAGATACCAAATTTTCAGGCAGCGCCTTCGAACAATGCAGGACCCGTTGATCCAGCTTTAAATCTAGATCACAATCAGCCATATATTCTAAGTTCGGGCATGATCTCAGGAAAACCGCCATCTTCTCCAAAAAATAGCATTAATTCTCCTACCTCTGATCAAAGTATAGAACAGCAGCAATATGTTCTTGCTAGTAGCAGTACTTCCGTTGTCGAAAAAACGGGACAGCAGATCGATCAACACAGTCCGTTGATGGCGAGGCATTCCGTATCGACTCAAACAGCTGGTAATCAAGCAAATATAGTACAGGCGGCGATGATGAGACAGGGTTCTCCACCAGATACGACTACGCATAGTCCAGGAAATAGTCAGCGGTCAAACAGTCCAGCTGTCGACACGACAACACATGGAGCAGCTTCTCCCGCGCCACCGATCAGTGCCAGACAGCATTCTTCATCTACGGTAATATAAGAAGCAATACATAATAAGATATAATACATTAGAATACGTGATAATAATTATTATTATTTTTATAATCGTATATTTCTGGTTTTCCTATTTTTTTCTTTTTCTTTCTCCTTTTGTTTTTTTTTTTTTTTTTTTTTTTTTAAGGACGAGCGTGAAGTCGAATTTTTTAATCGTATGGTTTTAGCCCATGGTTCATTGCGTGTCAAGCAGCGAACCTGATTCTGGTGACATCACGATGACGTCAGAAGATTGGAGGATTCAAGGTGTTACCACGAAAGAGATCACACTAAGTCAACCCAATCTTCATGGGAAGACTTACGTGGAATCGACGGTGACTACTGGGATCCAGGTTGGTACCCATGTAGAACAGGGTAACCGTCATCTAGCTCTAATAGACATGCATCAGCCAGCCGATACGACACACGCAGAAAACACATACGCTGACTCACAGGAGCATATGGACACATCATCACCAAATCATTCCATTTATTCAGACACAATGGACCACTCTCCACTGGAGGATCAGCTGAGCGTCCCTAAAGAAATAACGGATATCTCTCATCAAGAGATCGATGTCAATAATCCGTTGCCTATTGTAGGACAAGCGCATTATCAACCGATCCTCTATCATAGTCATCATTATGTGCCTAATACGAACGTGTATCGGCAGCAAGCCTTAGTGCCAGATCATGCTCATTATACGATGCTACCTCACGCGAATAAATTCGATTCTAAGTCTTGCGATATTGAACTTCAACATAATATCGTCGAAGAAGATAGCGATCAAAATTCCGAAGATAAAACTTCGGAACGAGAAAATATTCCCTATTGTCCCCAAAATGTAGCCTGTCAAAAATTCATTGGCGTAGGTATCGCCGCGCCCGGTCTTTATCCCCATTTATATAATTATAGGTCTGACCCTAGTGGCATTGCTGTCGTAAATTATTCACCAAACAAACAGGCGTATATAAATCCTTACGTTTACAGTCAACTTGCATATGCCCAAGAGGGTGACGATGGGGAGGAGAGTGATTCCTCGCTCGAGGAATAGCATCTTTCTTTCGTACGGTCGATCGATTAACTTTAATTGAATTTGTATATTAAGAGAAATAGGTTCCACAGTGGCAGCCGCGGATAAATGGCGAAACACTCATTGCGAACCCATCATAAATCGCTAACATTAAGTTTGTAATTAATTTGTATCTAACGTTACTTTTACTTTTTATGCGCGTCTTTTTTTTTTCCTTTGCGACGCGGAGCATACATGCTCGATCCATCTATAGCGTTATTATTTAAAACGTAAATACATTGCAATAATGTAAGCGTATTATTAACCGTGTGCTAGCGGATTATTTGAAAAGATCATGGTTCTTTATATTGAGAAGAAATAAATCTTTTGCTGAACAATATCCTTCTGATAATCGAATAATATAATATATATATATATGCGTATATATATATATATATATACACACATATATATGTATATATATATACACACACATACATACCTTATGACGAAAAAAAAAATCTTGCAATGAGCATGCATTAAAAAGTTTGAGTTTGTTTATCTCGTATCGTTCTTGTTTTTGCATGTCAAAATGAAAGAATGAAATCAAACGTGCCACCTTCTTAATCATTTTATCGTAAGCGCGTTGCTATATAAGTTTGTGATTGTTTTACGTTAGATTCTACGTTGCCTATGTTTTTTTTTTTCTTTTTTTTTTTTTTTTTTTTTTTATTGATTTCTAAACAGCTTCTCGAGTAACGACAATAAGTTTTAACGATAAAACAAAATGTTGGAGAAAGAAAAACTATACGGATATGATCTGATATTCGTGTGCTTTCTTATTCTTATCCATTTGCTCGGTCGATTCGAAAGAATGATGACGCTATTGCTATAAAAGAAAAAAAGAACATACACACATATGGTTTAATGCGAATATTAGTTGGAAGTGTTTATTATTTGATATGATATTAGCATGCGGTTGGTAAGCTTGTGCCTGAGTTGATCGAGTTGTATTTGACAGATCTATACGTCAGAGACGTTGAAGCAAGCGGAAGGTGTGGTGAGCACGGTGAGGTGCGAGGGCAGGGAACATGCCCTCGGCCGAGGAATCAAGCGAAAGCTGGAGTCCATCCATTCGATGCATTCCACCCTGCATGAAGACCAAGATGGTCAGTATTTTGTACGGTACAATTAGATCTTAATTAAACGTCAATAGCTAGATTAATTTTCTTTCGAAGAAAGAAGTATTCTTGTAGGAACTATTCGATTGTTATAAATTTTACCAAAACTTAATCCAATAAATTTTTGTAAGTTTTCTGTCAACAAAATGTCCTTTTTTTTTTTGAAAATTCTTACATACAAGAATACTTCTTAATAATACTAGCGCAAAAGAGGCAATGTAAATTTTCTTGTAGATCTTGAATACTTATTATAATACTTGTCAATCTAATTCAATCTTTTTTACGAGCTCTTAAAATGTTTTTAATGAAATGTCACTTTTTAAAAAGCACGTGAACGTGATAATTGCAAAATTGATTTCACAATACAAAACGTACGAAAAATTTGGTACGAGGGGAATGTTATTATCGGTTATGCCTTTTTGATTTGAGTATATTTGATTATGAAATGCCACGCGATGTGTATTATAAGACGCTCTTCAAACTCACATTTGCATTGATATTTGCATGAATGACGACAGTCTTTCTTTGCTTGTGCATGTTTAGCATAACGCGCGTATTCATGTGGTACGCTTACTCGCTGCATGGTAAATTGCTTTTGTAATCGCTTGGAAGTGTTTGTAAGTTCTTCATTCTATATTCACGATTGTAACTTTTAACGGCCATTTATCTTTCTTTTATCCTACGGTATAAAAAAAAAAAAAAGAAAAAAAAAATATATATATATATATATAAAAAGATAAAAAAAAAGAAAAAAAGAAAAAAAAGAAAAAAAAAAAAAAAAAAAAAAAAAAAAGGAATAAAAAAGAAATCCATATATGCTTAGTTACGTTTATTTACGCACGTAATTTGATATCGCGTGCGTAAGTAGAGAAACAAGAGAAAACAAACAAATAACATTTCGTCATAAAGCTGCTTTATCATTAATTACATTCGCACGAATGTTTACGGAACAGGTAAGTGACGTCAGTACTAAACGGATTTCATTTATTGTTCGCGTATTAGATTTGTAAAGTACATAAAATAACAATGTTACTCGTTATATGTAAATAATATACGTCAAAGTTTCGTTGCGTTTACTAATTGGCTGTCAGGTTTGTTAATATCATATTCTCGCAATCACATCGAATTGTGTGGCCAGGGGGCTTCAATCACATATAAGTTCACTTTGTAGGGGGTGTGGCTCATCGATTTACGGCGTTACCTGTATATATTCATCCTCACATAATTTTTGTACATAATTGCTATGGCATGCGCGCAATACGTCGTGGGTGAAATATTGACAAATTTTATAACAAATTCGGCTTTTAAAAAATTTCAATCGTGTCATAGGAATTTCATTTAAACGTTCATACTATGATAAAGTGCTATGATAAATAGATAAGATTTGAATTTGTTCGTATCACAATTTGTAAAATTTTGATTTGTTTGAATCGTTTAAAGTTTCAATTTAAATTCAAAATAATTACAATCGAGAAGTTCATATATTTTATATTAATAATTATTTTTTCAAGTTATCGAGACAAAGAAGATTTTTCCTTTTAAAAAAGATTTGACACAAAAATACAATTAAAATCACTTGCATGTGCTCACACGAACAACTTGATATATTTTATCCCACTTCTGATTTTGCCTTATCATCAGTGAATGATGCAACTAATTATTTTTAACGAGCACACGCGCGAAGCAAGAAGCACATTTCGGAGGATGGACAAATGTACGGCTCGATGTAAAAGACGTAGTTGTAAAATTCTAACAATTCACCAAGGCAGTACGAGCTACGGGACTAATTTTTCTGTGACACGCACCGCAATCATAATTAAGCGTTACGTTGTTTTGCGCTGCACATCTGAAACAACAATTAACATCCAAATGGCGAAGGACTCTGTAAACTCGTTTAATATTTATTTAATTATGCCCAAAATAATCTTGAAAATCAAAAAACATTACAATAGTTATCATGCATTATGATAATTTATATTATATTTTTTTCTACAGTTTCAAAATGCCAGACTTTTTCTCTTTGCACTCGAGTATAAACAAAAAAAAAACAAACGATTAAGCTTTCGATAACAAATTATTTACAAATTAATTACACATTTCTATTAATATCAAATAAAACCATATTTATATCCATATAATATTCATTGTTCTTTAAAATTTATTTGCCAATTTCTGTATGATATATTTAAAATTATTTCAAATAATTCGATAATGTTATAAAAATATATATCAAGTGCAAAGAGTTAAGGGACAATCAAAAATACGTACGAGCTTGCAACAAGTGTCCGAATAGTGAATATTTCAATAGTCTGCACAAATCCATTAAAAAAAAAAAGAGAAAAAAAAGAACAAAAAAAAAAAAGAAAAAGAAAAAAAAAGAAAAGAAAAAAAAATTTTCTTTCCAATATCTCGATAATAATTCCTCTCGCACCATGTATAATATAAAACGAGCCACGAGCCCCGTTTATAGAGAACGAAAAGTAGATGAAGATAATGAAAAAAAAAGAAAAAACAAAGGATCGTTCTTTGGAATCCTCAGTAGCTGAGACAAAGGTGGAGGAGAAAAAGCAATGGAAACTGGAAGTGGGTGAACTCGTGTGGGGTGCAGCAAGGGGGAGTCCCGCTTGGCCGGGTAAAGTCGAGTCCTTGGGTCCACCGGGCACGATGACAGTTGGGGTCCGTTGGTACGGGGGAGGGGGCACTCTCACCCAGGTCGATGTCAAGGCCCTCAAGTCGCTCTCCGAAGGCCTCGAGGCACACCATCGTGCCCGAAAAAAATTTCGGAAGTGAGTTTGATTCGACCTTTTTCAGATTTCTAGCAAAGAGATCGAGTCTTTTTCACGAATCTTTTTTTACAAATTCTCATCTATATAATAAAATTGTTTTCCAAAGAAACTTTTGTCCTTTAGCAGACAATTTCATCGGAATGAAAGTGAATTGCTGTACGTGGCTGACCATTATCGATTTGTGCTATTTAATTAAAAAAAAAAAAAAAAAAAAAAAAAAAAAAAAAAAAAAAAAAAAGAAAAAAAGAAAAAAAAAGAAAAAAAAAAAGAAAAAAAAAGAAAAAAAAGATGCATTTGTCTTTCCATGAAAAAAAAAGAGAAGGACGTTTGATAAATTAAAAATGATCACGTGAAATGGTCATAAGCATACAGCAATATTCATTAGCAAACCAACAGCCAATTAATTCATATGATATAAATCGATTTCTTTTACGTGTTCTCGCAGTTTTTATTATCGTAAGCGCAACGAACGAATTCTACGGAGGAACGATGATTAACATCGAATCATGTAGAAAAGATAACGATAAAATATTTGGAAAACTATAAGAAACGAAATTATATATGTGTTTACTATACATATATCTTTTTTCTTAACGGCGTTTGTTTTTATCCTTTTCGTAGCACGTTTAGATTTTCGTTTCGCTTTTGCTTGATACACCGATCATATTATTATTAATTATTATTATTATTTATTTATTTTTTGTTTTTATTATCATTATCATCATTATTATTATATAATTTTATTTAATCGTGTGCCGATCGAAACGGCATTCCAAGGCCTATTAATCGATTAACTTTACGATTTTATACTTGATCCTTGTGTTTTTTAGAAGTCGTAAATTGAATATGCAATTGGAAAATGCGATACAAGAGGCTATGGCGGAATTGGACAAGATAAGCGAATCGTCGCATCATCGAGAGAAGGCGACATCGGCGGTAAGAAGATCGTCGAAGGTTTCATCGAGTCCAACTACGACCACGAGAAGTCCTGCTAGCAATGCCGTCGCTAAAAGATCGTCCAAGAGATCAATGGGAACAAGTTTAGATAATGGAAAAGCCGATCAGAAGCAATGTCGATGATAATTCGTTTTATAACAAATTATTCGCCTATCGTAGATCAGAATAATTCGAAAATACGAAAAATCGATTAATTTGAATGTCGAACGATATAGATGGTACATAGCTATATTTCCTATTATTATCCATTCCCTCCTTTAATCGGACCCGAAGAGAAAAATCTTTGAATTTTCTTCGTTCCTCTTATTCCTTATTTATTCCGTCTAGAGTTCTGAAAGGTCCTTTACGATTGATTAGCATCGAAGAACACGTTCTCCCGATTGCATTTCTTTGAAACGAAAAAATCGAGACACGCATACCTATCTTGACGTCGTTCGCTTCTTGTCGATACCCTTCAATTAAGAATTTCTCAGTTGTTCGAAGTTGCGATTGATCGCTGATAAAAGTATTCCCTTTGTCGGCTGTCACTCGTTTCAGAGTAAAGGGAGATTAATCGTTACCGCGTTTGTATAGGCGAACGCCTATATAATAATCCGACGTTTCTCATTCCTCATTCCATCTTTTCTACAAGACGTAAACTTTTTTCTTTTCCTTTTCCTTTGCGTGCAAATATCACCGGGAAAAGCCTAACTAGTCTAAGAAAAACGAACGAAGAAAAGTTTTATGTCGATATAATCGAGAAAGGAAGAGAGAAAGAGAAAGAGTGAGAGAGAGAGAAAGAGAGAGAGAGAGAGAGAGAATGATATGAAGTGGGGAGATGAGAATCAGAGTGATCGGAATCGAAGTAACGAGCCGTGAGAAAGGAGAACTAATCTCTAATGGCAGCATGGGGATACTTTTTATATCAGGCCTGTCTACGGCTACCGAGCTCTCGGCTTTTCATCGACGTCCACTCGCATAATTGATCGTTACTTCCTGTTCGTTTGTTCGTTTGTTCGTTTGTTCGTTACAACGACTGCGAAATTAATGATTTAAAGATCTCGCTTGTTACGATCTTGCGACGTTTACCGATATAATGAGATCAATTTCAACTTTGAAAAAAAGATTAAATTCATTGTTCGATTAATCGCGAATTATTATTATTCCAATGGTGCTAGTTTATGATGAAATACGTTTTTACGTGAAAGCAAAAAATTAAAAAAGAAAAAGAGAAAAAGAAAATGAAGAGAAACAAATGCACAGAATGTATTCGCGTGGATCGGAACAATATGTATGTATGTATTTCTCTACCGTCGTACGAAAATCAATGGCCGACGTACGACTGGCCTATATCCGATGTTTCCAGACATTAATTAAAATAATGAATTAATAATGACTTACGGATTGATAACAATGAAGAGCCCGTAGATTCATTTTTTTTTTTTACGGACTTTTCCATCCTAAAATTCTGAGCGTGTATATATCATAGATATAGTATATACTTATACGTATATACGTGCGCTTGTACATAGGAGTGTCCTTTTTATTCCGAACGATAAAATCGTATGAAGAAACGGATATAGGCGAATTTTCCGTCGAATATTATTTACGATATAAATATAAATACTTTCCTCTCGGCAAGGTTCCAAAGAATAACAAGAGAAAGAAAGAAAAATGAAAAAAAAAAAAAAAAAACAAAGAGAAAATAAAAACGAAGAAGAAAATAAAAAACAGAGAAACAAAAAGAAACAAAAAAACCAATTTTCGATAATTACAATATTATTGCCTTTCCGACTTACGCTTACGATCGATGAAGATTTTAGCGATACTTTTATCGAGTCACTCTCAATTGAAATTTTTACGTACAAAAGATTGTTATCCTTAACGATAAGAATATTTCGAATACAATGAGTAAAACCCTCGAATACTATTTTACCGATCGATATCAATGTATGTACATGTATAGAAAGGAAATAGTATACGAGCTATCAGTTTTATTAAAAAACTATCTGTGTATATGTAGACGCAAGCGTAGGCGGAAAGGATCGTTTTAATGATACGACCTCGCGTTGTACACCATTACTATAAATATTAATTCGACACGTTCGACCATTTTAACTAAAGGAAGGATGGTTCATGAAAAATATTTTAAATCTCGGCATAATAATTTTATAAGTACGATTAAGTACATACTACGCTAATCGGATTTGTATATATAGAAAAGAGCGATACATCGCCGACTGGACGTTATTATGAAGAAAGTATTGTATTTAAGTTTTTTAATTAATCGAAACAAACGAAGGAGATATTGAATTCGCTTTTAATGGTGTACCTTAACTCGTTGATCGCATTTTACATGGAAGAATTATAATATCGAAGGATTAATTGTCGGGAGCATTTTAGATAATTAAACGCGGAAAAAGTTCTCGGATATTTGCTTAGAAATTTTTATCACTCGTGGTCATTGATCGTCGAAATATCTACCGTAAGAAAAAAAAATATAAAAGAAAAAAAACCCAAAAAAAGAAAAAGGAACAAAAAAAGAAACAAAAAAAAAAAAACGTGTTACTATGAAAAATTTATATAAGTTGTGTAATTAACGTACGTTATATAGCTAGCAAGTGAAGGAAGATTTTGAGTATATCTCGCAGGAATATTTGGTTAGATGTAGTATAACAAGAGGAAAAAAAAATAAAAGAAAATAAAAGAAGAGTTCGTCGCGATTGAACATACGATAGACAATAAAGGAGATGCAAGTATCAAAAATGGAAAAATAAAAAAAAAAAAAAAAAGAAAATAAATAAAAAAAGAAAACTCTCGCGCGATTTTCAATTCATGTCTTTCATACATTACTATCCGTAAGTTTCTTTTAAAATCGACAAACACGTAACTTTGCACACCGTGTCCGCAACGTAATTAACTTAAAATATGAAACGGGTCTGTAACAATTTTCTAGCGATACATATATATATATATATATGTATAATGTGCTTGTAAATATGTCGATGATAATCACACCGAGAAAAAAAGAGAGAGAAAGAAAGAGAAATAGAGAGAAATAGAGAGAAATAGAAAGAAAGAGAGAGAAAGAGAGATGTCATAGCAAATTTTTCGGATAATAAAAACGATGCGAGCGTAAAAAAAAAAGGAAAATAAAACGAACACAGATGGAAATAGCAAGGTTTGATTCGATTTCTCATAAGAGATTCGAAAACATGAAGAATGATGTCGATTATTCGAAATGAAGCTTTATACCATATACATAAATACATACACACATATTTATATATGTATATATGATTCATATATATATATATATATATATATATATATATATATATATATATATATTTGCTTTCTTTATCGGATAAAGTGTCTCCTTAAAAATAAGGAAATATTATATCAGAGCAAATCAAAAATTTGCGATATCGCATGTACATGGAGTCTTTCAAAAAGCATAGATTTCGTCTCGTTTACCTGGTACCTTAGATTTTGACCTTTTGCTGTCACGCACACTAATCGTACAGTTCGGTTTGTAGAAATTTTAGACGATATCAAAAAAGAGAGAGAGAGAGAGAGAGAGAGAGAGAGAGAGAGAGAGAGAGAGGGAGAGAAAGAAAAAAGATAAGAAAGAAAAAAGAATGAGAGGCAAAAAAAAAAGAAGAGTAAAGAAACAGAAGGAGGCGAGTTTAAAAGAAGAAACTCACGATTTTTGTCGTGATCTCGTATAGCTCGTGCGTTTGATTTCGATACGTGGCGAAACACATATCACCGATCTCGACAACGATTTTCAAAAGTCTCTAGGCATTTTGCACATTGTATTAAAAAAAGTAGAAAAAGAAAATGAGATGAGAAAATGAAAAAGAATAAGAATAAGAATAATAATAATAATAAAAATAAACGAAGATGATGAAGAAGAAGAAGAAGAAACATATATAATGTAAATGGCTGGTATCGCTGTAGTCGCAATGGGACCGTTTTAAGAATAAGACAAATTCTTATCTTTATCGCTCTTAATAATCCCTTTCGCTCTAATCATCTCGAATGATTCGCATAAAGCGAAATAAAGGGGACAGAATGGATTCAGTCCTCCCTCAACATTTTTTCTTTTTTATTTCTTTTTCTTTTTTTTTTCTTTTTTTTTTTTCTATCAGACGAGACCATCGATGCGACTGATATAAATCAATTTCGATTGCTTTTTTCCCTTCGCAGGTATTTAAAAACAAAAAAAAAAGACAAAAAGAGAATGAATTAGAAAAGAAGAGAAGGAAAGGGAGAGAATGAGAGAGAGAGAGAGAGAGAGAGAGAGAGAAAGAATACGAAACGCCGACGGGAAAACGTAATTAAAAAAAAAAATCAGTAAAGACTTACCTCAGTAAACATATACTCAAGAATCAAACGTCTTAAATTCGAGAATATATACTGTAGTGCCGATGTCCTTTGTATATTTTCAATACTGTAAATAGATATATAAATACGCCTTATTAAATAATTAATGGTAATTAATCAGCAATCACGCCGTACAACGGCTGGTCGATTTACGCATTATTGAAAATCGAAGTTGGTGCGTTTTACTAAGAAATAAAGAAAGAAAGTAAGAAAGTAGAAGGAAAGGATGAAAAGATGGATAAATGAAAGAGCATCTATGTGATTGGATAATTACGTGTTTAGCGGGAAGCTTTACGAATTTCGAGAGAACATTTTATAAAAAAATAACAAAAAAAAAAAAAAAATTAGAAAAAAAAAAGAAAATAAAATAAAAGAATAAATAAGAAAAGAAAAGAAATGTGAAAGAATGATAGAAGGAAAAAGGAGAAGAAAAATATGGCCTATGTTGTTAATTATTTCAAAAGTCGTCTACGTTTGCGTTACGTTGCGTCTTCGGCTATGTAGCGATTCGTCTAAAGATTGTTCACGAATTAGTTATGAGTTAGACGAAAAATAAAGAGGAAAAAGTAGAATGCGAGAGAAAGAGAGAGAGAGAGAGAGAGAGAGAGAGAGAGAGAGAGAGAGAGAGAAAGGGAGCGAAATAAACCGTGATAAAAGAAAAGAGAGATCAATTTTTTCGGAACACTATATAACGATAGTAATTATTCGGTGCGCGAGTGAGAGAAATCGACGAGTTTTTTCGGCGAATATTTATTGCTATTATTATTTATGAAAAGGTAGAATATTTACGGAGCGTTTCGTTCGCTTGTTGAGTTTTGAGAGAAATATAAAGAAAAATGAGAGAAACGTGCGTAAAATGTATAGGTATAGAGAGAGAGAGAGAGAGAGAGAGAGAGAGAGAGAGAGAGAGAGAGAGAGAGAGAGCGAGAGAGAGAGAGAGTAGAAAACGAGAGAAAGAAAAAAGCTATCCTTTCTGTGGTAAATGGAATATCTAATCGGAAAAGGTACCAAGAAGAGACAGAGAGCTTGGTCAAACTCGTAAAACAAAACGACTTACCGTGATTGCGTTAGTAAATAAACAAATTTAAGACCGCGACGAGTGTACTTTCGGTGTATAATATAAATATTAATATTATACATATTATATCAATTGTCAGTGGTATTATACTAAGAGATGATAATTTTATATTTACAAGATAGAAGGGCCGTTAAATCTAAATGAGTGTAATATACATATGTACTATGAATTCCCACCCTTCCCCGAATCTAGGGAGAAAGTTAGCAAAGCTACCTTATTTAATAATATTTGGCATAATATTTATATATATAAATATGAATATAAATATATAAATACAAATATAAATATATAAATATATAAATATATAAATATATATAAATGAATGAATGAATGAATAAATAAATAAATAAATAAATAAATAAATAAATAAATAAATAAATAAATATATATATAAATATATATATACACATGAGAGATAGAGCATAAAATAAAAAGAAAAAAAAAAAAAAATGGATAGGCTCGGGTGCGACAATATTTGCCGGCTCGAGAAAAAGTATGAAGCTATGTGATCCACTACTACTAGTAGCTTTTAGCTGTAAAGACTTATACTTTATTTTGTAAATTTTGTTTATACAATGTTTGATCGTTCACGCATAATACTATTGTATGTGAAAATAAGTTAATAAATCATTAACATGTGAAGTTAAATGGCGTACATTCTATTTTACTGATAACCCATTCAAATCTATATTTGAACGTATATATGGTAGAATTTATATATATACACATATATATACATAAAATCCCTTTTAAATATGTACACTATCTCTGTTCTCGTTATTTTATGATATTTGATGTAACTCTTACGTTATATAAATACATATTTGCTAGGAGAATATAAACATACGTCTACGTAAAACTATGTAATAGTTCAACTTTGATATCTTATACGTTTCATTTGAAAATGATATAAGTTACACAAATGGATTAACTTTTAATCACGTATTTAGAATTTATATCGTTTTAACAATGTTTAATTTACGTCTGAATTTATTTTATAAAAGGCAAATATAAGAATAATTATCAACGG
Source organism: Vespa crabro (assembly GCF_910589235.1). Lineage (NCBI taxonomy): Eukaryota > Metazoa > Arthropoda > Insecta > Hymenoptera > Vespidae > Vespa > Vespa crabro. Next base: position 4,054,790 of record NC_060955.1, read on the forward strand.
ACGATAAATGACTTTGTAAATAGAACGAAATAATTCCAGTGGAATCAAGATGTTCAAATGGTAAAATAATACAAGATGTTCTTGGAAAATGTGTTAGATGGTAGCAGGATGTTTTAGAATCGTAACAAGAATAAAATAAATCGATCGATATGTGGGTGGTACGAGGACATTCTTTAATTAATACTACATAGGAAGATTAAATGAAAGTTTAATTTCAAATAAATTATGATACTCGTATATTTACACACTCGAACGTCGATTTACGTACTCTTATCGAAGTTATTGAAAATTAAGAAAGTGATTATCGAGATTCCAGTGAAATAATATTTAATTATTTAAACCTGACGTATTTGATATCGTATAGGAATATCTTCTCTTTTAAAGTATGTAGAGAGATGAGATAGAAAAAAAAAAGAAAAAAGAAAAAAAAGAGAGAAGAGAAAGAAAGATAGTCAAACAGCTCATTCTCTTCTCTCATCTTCGTTTTCTATCGTCGTGTTTATTCGCTTTGCGTCATGCAGTAGTAAACAAGAGGGTAGACAGTATCCTAGTATCCCTTTCGTTTGAACAATCAATGTCACTTGATTTTCGGTACTATTCACTTGCTATCTTTCTCTCTTTATCTCTTTCGAAATATTTCAAAGCGTGAGAAAAAGAGAGAGAGAGAGAGAGAGAGGAAGGGAGAAAAAGATAACGTTACGACATTGGAAACGTTACGACATACGATCGTATCGCAAGCGTGTAAATGGTTAGTTACGATAGCAGAAGTATATATCGAATCCGTACGATTCGTACGAACGATCGATAGCTCACTCATCCGGCACTAAAAGGGTTAATGATGCCTGCCGAGCATAAATGGCGCTCATGGGCTCGAGACAAATGAAACGTAATGAGCGGATCGACTGAACGTAACGCTACGCATACGCGTAACGTCTACCTCAACGCGATCATTGCGAGATTCGTAATGATACTGTCACACAATTCGAATAGGAACGTTACGGTGGGTGTCAAATCGAACGAACGTGATTAGTCGTTCGTTTCTCTTGAAATTGCTCTAAATTGCTGAGTAATTTTAAATACTGTTTTATACGTAATTAAATTTATTTATGCGTTTTTTTCGTAAGAGTATAAAATCGGAAAAATATGTTTAAAATATATACGATTTAAAATAGGAAAAGATAATTTATTGATTACGAGATGTCTTATAAATTTTATTTCTTGTATATCCAATTTTTAAGAATTTTAATAAGCAGGATACTCGCAGATAGAAAATGGAATGCAATTTATTTACAAATATTTATAAACAAGTAAATCGAATTATCATTTTTATACGAACAATATGTTAAAAATATTTGTTAATATTAAATCAAAAAAGATACTTTGATCGAACTGAAAGCTAATTGAAAGTATCGATCACGATCACATAATTTATGGTACAATTTGATTTTTTTTCAGGGATTTCGATAATCTCCGCTATTTCTGGAAAGGCCATTTAAATTCGTGTCATCAATGCGATAAGAATTCAAAGATTCTTTCACATTAAATTTCTCTCAAAATTAAATTTCATTCGACTTTGTATTCTGTGTATACTATTTTTTTTTTTTTTTTTTTTTTTTTTTTTTAAGACAAGCTTTATTTTGTCGTGGATATTAAGAATTAATGTAATAGGGGAGGGAGGAGAATTTGAACTTAGAGATGTAGTAACTTCGTTCAATATAAACTATGTTTCAAACGTATTAAAGTCGTCATTTGGCATGGACGCAACAATCAGAACAGAAAACTCTTCTTCAAGTAAAGTTTTAAAAAGCGTTGCCAAGAGAGGTGGGATAATATTGGTACAGTTCATTAGTAACAGTATTCATTAGCAAATTATGACGAAGGAAATACGTATTTTTCTAAAATGATAAATACTTGCAAAAGACATATTAAAAATATTAAATAAACTTTTTCGTTTCTATTTTAAATTAATCTAATTTGTAAACAAAGGATTCAAAGCTGTATATTAATTTTAACAATAAAAGTAATAAAATATTAATATCGTATATGGTTTCCTTAATACATTTTTAATATTGATTTATATATATAATGAAATTTCTAATATATATTCTATATATTCTAAATATTTTATGTATTTCTATATAGTCTACATGTCATTGTGCGGGAACTAATTGCCGACGAAAATTGAGGTAAATGCGATCGTGCTTATCGATCTATGTATATATATATTGTTATATGTTTGCTGACGGAGAACGTAGATACACGTTCACGTTTATCGGGCTTAACATAACAGACGCCACATTTGGAGGTATGTAGGTACAATTAGAGGTCACTGTAGCATACGTTCTCGAAATCGAAGCTGCATGAACTTCGAATCGTTGACATTGTACATAGCGATAAACGCCCGACTGATACAAGTTAATTGGAAAATAATACTGACGGTTTAACTTTTAAGTTAATGACCAGTCACATTTCACATAGGATTTATCATTTCCCGCATAGTTATCTTAAAATAATTATTTGTAATTTATTATACAATACATAATGTTGAATTGTGAGATATTGAAAATATGATGCGTTCAAATATCGATGCATTTACTTGATAAATATTAAAAAAAAATGAAAATATTGAAATAGTTCGAAGATAAATAATTCTATAAAAGATACACAAACCGAATGATACATCTTTTAGATAATTATATCTCGTGAATCTT
>NC_060955.1:4062500-4185000 GCF_910589235.1 Vespa crabro
ACACATGGTCAAAAGCATCAACAACTGTGCATCAACACAAATGTGGACAGTATAAAACCGATTACACTTTAGTCTGAATATTTTACAACGATGTTATGTATAAAGCCATATTTTAGTTTCGAACAAAAGCATTTTGTTGAAAGTAACAGTGGTACCGTTTCGTACGAAACTTATCGTATTGATCTTTTTTTTTTTTATCTTTTCATTCGATTCGATTTTTTTCAAGTGTCTCTGGTATCGTACATGATTTAATTGAATTATTCAAAGGTTTCTTTTCTTGTCCATACGATATTATTTGATATGAATATTCATTAAAAATATATACTATATTTATTCGACGAATAATGTGTTTCAATCCGGTTTTATCATCATTTTTGTTTAAATAACGATACGACGTGATAACGTTGAACGTAACTCTCGGAAAATTTACAATCCCTCGATGGAGTTTGTTATGTAGCTAAAGGAAATAAAAGCATTTCGTTGTGGATCGAGCTCAGAGTTGTTTCATTAAATTATTAGAACTTTTCCTTTAAACCGTCGGTCTTTCCGTTTTACGAAAATCCGAATCGAACCGTATATAACTTGACAGCGGATATAATGCTTGAACGAGATTTCGCTTGATATTCGTGGATCGATCCTATTGATTCGTTAACAAATTCGATATAAATAAACAGAGCGTAACAGAAATTTTTTTTTATTTGTTTGTTTGTTTGCTTGCTCGTTTCTTTCTCTTTTTCTTTTTTTTTTCTTTTTTCTTTTCTCTTTTTACTTATAAACAAGTATTATCGATCCATCCGTACAGCTATATCTAATGAAAGAGCATTAGAAATTTTCGAATTAAAGTTATCACTCGTGTCCTTTTTCCTATTTATTGTTTACATCATGACATACAAAACATTTTTTATAGATGCAGTTTTTCTTCGAAAAAGTTGCAAATACGAAAAAAATTCTCTTTTATAAACAAGACAAATAAAACGAAAATGTTAACAGACGCAGAACTCGACTATGATGGAACCATAGTGAACTGCCATGGGAAAGAGTGAAAAAAATCTAAAAGAATATATACAGTCTCGTATTTTGTTAAACATTGTCGAAGAGGATAGAATGTAAAAGGGTCAATTTTATACATAGAGGAAATTTTTTCAAAGTAAAAAAGAAATTTTAAATTTTTATCAAATGCCGCATTATTGCATTTGTCCCGTTACAACACGACGACGATACGTTTTTGAAAAAATTTTGAGGATCATGACTTTTAAAAGAAAAATAATTCTGCTGTAGTATGTTGTAGGAAAATACACCGCGAACTTCGTGTATCTAGATATATATTAAGTAAAGAACTGATGAAATATATACATACTTCTTTCTCTCTCTCTCTCTCTCTCTCTCTCTCTCTCTCTCTCTCTCTAATATATATATATATATATATATATATATATATATATATATATTATCTTTCGATAGTCTAGTAACTCTCTCTCTCTCTCTTTCTCTCTCTCTCCTCACTTCACATTTTCAAAAGGGAACGCGAGTTTACTTGCGAATTCAACTAACAAACAAACTTCGAAGTTCGCCCGATCGTTCTCGTTTGTCGAAATTCGAATGGAGGAACAGACTAAGGGCTGTTCGCCCGAGTTTAGGATGGAACTTCGCTATTTACCAAAAAACGTCCCTTTAATTAAAGACGTATCTCGCGAAAGAAAGGAAATGTCCGATTAAAGGTAGTTGGTAATGATCAATCAATTGATTACTATTTTCAGACTTTCTACATTGAAAAGTCTCGAATACATGAATTAAGTTACTTCAAAGGGATGATTCAGAAAAATGAAAGAGAGAGAGAGAGAGAGAAAAAAAAAGAGAAAGAGGGAGATCGTTTGGACGATATTTTTCATTAATTGGCTGAGTCTCGATTGTTTGTAGAACGAAAGATAAAGTCAAACAAGGGTGCAACCGTAGGCTAGAGAAGAAACGTAAGGGGTTGCTGGGGGTTAGTTCAGAAGCTTTGCTGTTCCTATTGCTCACCGAGACTAGTATGATCAGACTCGTTATCGGATTCCGTTTTCACGTCAAATTAGTTTTGCGTCCATTTAGTTATCAGCCATCGTTTACCTTGATTAACCAAACTCCTACTTTTCCTTTCCCTTTCGCGAAATGGTGACATAGAACTTCGGTACTTTAATGGACGATTTGCTCGCACACCTTGATTTCCATCAAAGGGTTCGGTATCGTCCCTTTTCTCCTCAAAAGATTCTTATCTCTTAATCGTTTTCTCGTTTAAAAGAGAATATCCGTATATAATATTTATTTTTAATAAATAATACTTTGAAGTTAAAGTCTTAATTATTTTTTTAAATATTGATTTTAAAATATCATAATTGACAAATTGAGTCTAATTAAGAAAGGATAGTATCGATAATGCATCGCTTTCGGGTCAGTCGATTAACGTTACAGTATTTGTGTCATCTAACCAATCATTTATTTTACTTATCGATCGAAACTATACAAGAAATGATTTTCACGAAGTTTTCCCGTTGAATTTCGTCAGTTTAATGTGGTAATTTATCCTTGTCAATGTTTGATTTGAACAGACCGAAATCGGAGTCCCAATAAAAGCGCTTGCGAAAAGGTCGTGTAAAAGCTTCTGTGACATCTCTGGTGCTCCCAACATATTCTCGGAAATCGAGTCCGGTGATTCATGATTTTACCGTCATAGTTACTCCAAATGTGTTTTCTGAATTTTCCAATCTATCTGGTTTATCTTCCGTTCGAGAATTTCACATCGATTCCGATAAATATTGTCTATTCTTTGTTATATATATATATATTTGAACACCATAGAACGTAACAACAATATAATTTTCTAGTATAATATAGACAATGAAAATAATTATTCTTTTAATGCATGTTTGTACATATATCTACTGCTCTATGATATTTGTCATAATCCTATGAAAGATAAGATAATGAAAATTAAATCATCGATTATTCTACGCAATAGAGAAATTTGTTGTAATTTCATTTTTTTTTTTTTCTTTCAAAAAAAATATTATTCGTAGCCTATAAAAATTATGATAGTAACAAACGTTATACGTAAAATGGAATGGCAAAATTCATATGCAAATCTTGAAATTTACTATAACAAAGTTATATTCACTTATATAGTATCTAATTCCATTTTAGTGATAAGGATTTGAAACTGACGGAGGAAGGTTTGCAATACATACATATGTTCCTATATGTTACATGTCTGCGTATTCGTATCGCATGCGAGGTCTCTCTTATGGAGTCTCGAACAGTGGTAAGGTCGGAAATGATTGCGACGTTTAGGGGAGAAATGGAAGCGGATCGTCGAATCCCAACGACGCCATCGATGCGCCAGCGTATAAACTCCAATGGGTGACCATCGCTACGTGACTCGAATTAACGATCACAATTAACGCAATAGCTGGGGGCTTCGTCACACGCACGTTCATTGTGAAGGAAACTCCACAAATCATACGAGTTGTCTTCATGCACGAGTAATACTTTTCATAGAAAGAAAAATATCGATATTGTGACGTATTTTTAATTGGTAAAATTTCGTAAAAATGATATACTTTATGTCGTCGATTCGTCATATTGTTTTTATGATAATGACTTTTTTAAAAAATAATAAAAATACATAACGATATTACTGTAGAACATCAAAGTACCGTTGATATATTAAAAATATATTTTAACCATAATCTCCAAACAATTTTCAAGACGTTGCTTGCATTCACCCTACGAGGAACATAACTATCCAGCGGACAAATATAGCATCGTCGTAACATCTGCCACGTGGTACAAACTTTCTCCTCTTACCAAGCGAGTATTAACTTTTCACTTAAAATTCAGTGGCTTATATATGTACATATATATGTATTTATGATGACAACGGTATTCACGAAGAGAAATCTTTTATGAAATCTTTTAAATTTTTCTACATGATTTTATTGGATATCATAATCGTTCAAATTTTTATATATCGTCGATATAAAATTAATGAAAATAATTAATAGAGATTAACCGTAGAAAGATCAATTTCTTCGAGATGAATTTTACATAATTGCAATATCTATTTCGAGCACGCGAATGTCATAAAGACCGCACACGTTCGTTTTAAGTGGATTTCCTATTGGTTTTGATCCATAGAATTTGCATTGATGCATAGGCACGCATAGAAAGTAGAACTGAATGAATAAGGAATTTAGTAGCTTTCGCATGACACTTTAACACTTCGTCGTCATTTTGACAAATTTTAATGTAATTTTTTTTCATTCTCTATGCTGATAAGAATTATAACATTAACGTTTTATTGATAATGCACGATATTATCGTGTTAATAAAAATGAATAGTTACGATCGAAGGATCGCTAATTGTAAGTCACGCTTTCCGTGACTTTACTAAACTTGAAGACTTTGCTAATTATGAAAGATTAGTTTGATACTTCAAGTTCATAGATCGTTCATGGATAATTCATAAAACGAAAACAAAGGAAAGATGGCGTGATACAGAAGTACACCTACGGCATCCTTTAATTAAATCTGCGACCGATGCGCTAATCCGAGTCCCTTTCATTATTCCTCTTGATTAGAGGGCTCGCGCTAATAACCATTAATGCTATTCTAATAACGGCGCACCAACCGTTCGTAATTGCGCTAACTTCGAAAGGCGATTTGAGACACGTACGGTGAATCACGTTCGTTCGTTCATTCGTACCGATTACATGTCCGATAAGTGTCCATCGAGATGTGAAAGGATCTCTCGAACTTTCCCCTTCTTTGACGATTCATTCTTTTACATACTTATATAACATCTACTCTAGTTTTTGTCTTACGTCATCTCATTCTTTCTTTACCAATGAGAGAAGTGATTCTACAAAAATTTCTTAAAGTTCCTTTCACGAAGTTTGCGCGCCACGTCCCTCATACTTTAGTACTAGGTAATAGTAGTAGTAGTAGTAGTAGTAGTAGTAGTAGTAGTAGTAGTAGTAGTAGTAGTGGTTCTTGCAAACTATTCGAAGAAAAACTTCCAACGATTATGACTGTAGTATTTTAGAATGAAAAAAATTAAATGACTTGTTATGAATGTTTAATAAGAACAAGAATTTATAGTTTAAGTACTAATTACTAAACTTATATTCAGATTATATCTTTTTTTTTTTTCTTTTGTACCTCTTCATCATTTAATTGTCTTTCGTTATTTATTATTTATTCGATATTAAAAAAAAAAATATATATATATATATCGACAGGCTTAATAGGCGACACGCATTTTTTATATCAGCTTTTAACTTTCCATCCAAATGATTTTGTAAATTAATTAGAAGATTCGATACTTCGAACTATAGAAATTCGTTATGTTACCAAAATTTTGATAGATTATCGTAGACTAAACTAATGCGTTTAGAAGTGATAAACGTATGATACTTCGCGACGGGAGAAGTTTAGTTCTCGATGAAGGAGTTATGCGCTGACCTAGCGTGATAATTCGCGTTTATCAAAGGCGATCCTGAAACATCCAGTAGATCGCGCTTTCCTAATGTAAACACTTATAGTGCCCCCTACGCTCTGTTGATCTTACTCGAATGTTAAGCCCGGGTATGTAAAATCTAAATTGCAAGGAAGTTCGTGCAACTATCGATCGCGCATGCGCATAGTACAAGAATATCGTTGACTCTTCTACCGGGTATCCTTTAATTATTCAATACAGAAAGGATACTGCCATTTTGTGTTTATAATATCGTCCCGTATTATAACGAGAAATTTTTAACGCCAGAAATAACGAGTTTTTCTCTACCGATACGACGTCATACGTGTCTTTACAGAAATTTTCTAAAACTACAAAAAAGAAAAAAAAAATATATATATATATATAAGAGTGACCCAACGACATTGGCCAATTTATAAAGGACATTGACTACTTACTGAAAAAATCGTATACTTCGAAATGAAATATAATCAAATAAAACAATTATATATTCTGTTAGCTTTACTATCCGGACGAAATGGGGTTATTGTTATTAATAATATTATTCTAGCTAACAATATTACCAATGTTATTATACTATATATATATATATATATATATATATATATATATAGTGTATATATATATATATAGAGAGAGAGAGAGAGAAAGAGAGAGCAGAAGTTGAACAGAATAAGGTGCAAATTTTGAAAATCTGCCGTGGCGATAGGCGCGATCGATGTTTAGTACTTCAGATACCGATATATTAATGAATAAACGGACAACAATACAGCTACCGGACAGAGATGCAAATGGTGTATCGCCTCGCGATCACGAAAGGCACGCGAGCGAATTCGACATGCTCTAGCTGGTTTCCAGTCTCGCGTTCGAGGTCATCATTGTAACTGGGGACTGAGGGCTACCAGTGCGGGAGTGCCGGAAGTCACTTAGTATGGTAATTTCGTAATTTGTTTCCCATTGTGCTCCGGTATATGATGTCGCCATCGGTCGATCGATTCGCCTCGTCGGATGCATGCGCGTGAAATTGCCACGTTCCCATCGATGCGGTCCCGTTCTAAGAGAATATTCGACGTTTTCACTAGCTTCCATTTTTTCATTCTCTCTCTCTCTTTCTCTCTCTCTCTCTCCCTGTCTATATATATATATATATATACATATATATACATATACATATACATATACATATATACATATACATATATATATACATATATACACACATATATATATATGTATATATATATTCTTGTGTCTCTGTTCGTTGCAACCTCGATCGAAGCATGCACGCCGGGGACAACGTCAGTTAATTTCCCTTCGGACGATATCCCATTGTTTTTCTTTTTTATCGAAAAAAAAAAATCATATATTCGATAGACAAAATTATTGTCGATGTGTAGATTCCATCCTCACACTTTCTATATTTTTTCGATAAAATCGAAAATTACAAGCGCCGGTATCGGTTAACTCCGATAGAAGAAAGAGAATCACACGGAGGAGGGAAAAAAAGGATCGATGTTATCATTCGTACTTTCTGATAACGTACGTTAAATTGGTCCTTTTCGAACGGGGGAAAGTGCCAAATTGAATGGTAAACCGTACGATGAGAAAAAACACGTGGAAAGTTTCTTTATCTCTTTCTCTTTCTCTCTTTCTCTCTCTCTCTCTCTCTCTTTTTCACAAACACATACATACTCTCTCTTTTTATCTTTTTCGCTTTGCAAGAAAGAGAACGATAACACGGAAAAGTAGAAATGAATTACGACGCTCGAAGATAATTTGAATACGTTCGAATTTGAACTGGGTAAAATTAGAGATTAAAAAACGTTTCATTCTGAAAATGAGTTGGAAGAGAGATAATGTTTGTACGGTAAACTACAAATACTTCTTCTATTTCTTCGTTTTATTAATTTCCAACGAGAGATAAAGTTTATTTAACGAAGTTCATCAATTTGGTATTAATGAAACGTATACGTATAATTGAATATACATGTCCATTCTAATCTCCTTTAATTCGAATGCCGAAAAATCCTTCAAAATATGTATTTAGATATGGGGAAACATTCGCACTATCCAATAAAAGATATAAAATTCGCATCCATATTCAGCTATCGTCCCATGAAAAATAATAGGTTTTAACTAGAGATTGTCCATCATTAAAAATGCAAATGCGATTAAAAATCGTAATACTGGTTTACGATACATATATATATATATATATATATATATATATATATATATATATATATATAGTCGAATATGATAAAATGAATTTTATAAAATCGAATTTGATCGCAGGTAGCTTATAATAAAATGAAGAGGATATAATAAAAGCGTATAAGCGTGAGATACTTATTCGGGAACGATTTCACTATATCGTGAGATCGATAATTGATGAGCGATTATTCGAAATAGATAGCTATTATGGGAATTTGGATGTGTATCTAATTATACTGTTAATCGTCGAATCGGCTATCTATCGTCGAACTGTGACGTTTCACAGTAATACATTCAACAACGACTATAATTTTTCATTGAGATTTGTTGTTAATCGGTAAGAGTTTTACGAGTTTTAAAACGGTATAGACACTTATCCTTGTCTATCGGTCGCGTTCTGAGAATTATGCACCTGCACCTACATTACTTGCTTTTTATATCGTCCTCTACTCTCTCTCTCTATATATATGTATGTGTGTGTGTGTGTGTGTGTGTGTGTGTATCCCATTACTTCTCTTTCCACTCTACGACTTACGGATACATCCTCAAAAGCGCCGTGCGTCGTTTTTATTTTCGCTTGGCAGCGTTTACTTAATCTCCCTCATTCTCTTGAAAATAATGGCTAGTTACCGGTTTCTTTGTCACGCGATATTTTCAACAATAACTCTTTCAAGGATAACTCGTTTTCGGAAAGAAAATGATTTACAATGAATTCGTTCTCTCTCTTTTTTTACTTTTTTCTTTTTTCTTTTTTTTTTTTTTTATTTTCTTTTCTTATTTACCCTTTTTATCTTCTTTTCATTTATTTATTTTCTTTTTTTTTTGTTTTTTTTTTTTTGTTTTTTTTTTTTTTTTTTTAATTACTATCAATAAAATGCGTCAACGCGGTATTAAAGTATAAACGCTTCGATATAACTGATAATATAAACTAGCATTTATTCCGTTGATCCTTTTCGTACAATTTATATCTCGGATCTGTGAATACGAAGTAAAAGCGAAGCTGGATTATCATCGTTATCGCGAAATAGACGATAGATATAGTCCCTCGACTTTGCATCCGAGCTGCTCAATTAAGCTTAATTGACTCGAGTAGGTAACGAAATTTTATCCAGCAAAGAAACAAGCATTAATATCTAAAATGCCATAAAAGAGAGAGCATGCCGGAGGATACAAAAGAATTCGTATCCTTTTGACCTCTTAACGTTTTCTCATTTAGGTTAAAGGAACATTCTGATATTTACTAACGACCTCCGAAAATGACAAGCTCTATCTAATTTTCTAAAGTGCTACCTTGTCTCTCTCTCTCTCTCTCTCTCTCTCTCTTTCTCTCTCTCTCTTTATATCAATCTATCTATCTATCTCTATTTCTCTCTCTATCTCTCTCTCTCTCTCGTATTAGAAGAAAATTTTTCCGGATGACACGTAACTGACACGTATAATCGAGTATTCTAGTATTTCCTTGATAAGAGATAAAGAAACGTTGTAAGAAATAGTTAAGAATGGTTAAGAACTATCATGGAATGAGGTCGAACGATGAATCGTTCGATTCGATCGATTCGAGCCTTACGACTACTACCTCGTTAGAATTAAGACGACTTTAGGGATTATCGCATCTTCTCCTTAAGGGGGAAAAAAAAACTAACGATTGCGATAATGACGTGGCCATATCAAGATCAAGAAAGTTTCGAAAAGTCGTCGATTGTATGAATGAGTGGATACCAAAAGGGGAGGCAAAAAAAGGGAAACGTTTTGAGGATTAAAGGTCGATATCGTTGACTGTAGTAATTAACTGGGATTTACTACGCATTGGTGAACACCAATCGTTGCTTTCTCCTCTTCGATCGTGGACTTTAATTGCCTTCTTCTTTCTGGCTATTCCTTTTTTTATCTCTTTTTTCTCTCTCTTTTTCTCTCTCTCTCTCTCTCTCTCTCTCTTTATATATATGTATATATAAAGATACATACATACATATATACATACATATATATATATATATATGTATCTTGGTCCCCATTCATCTAAAGTGGCCACAAAACGAGCGGTAGGTCCCCGAGGGCCGTTGTAATCTTTTGCAAATCGTTGGGATCCGTAATGATAGCCGGCCATCCGGCGACATTCGAAATGAGATTCCTTTTACGATAGCTACCGACATGTTTTTACTCTTACTGTGAAATTCTGTGGAACGTTGAGAAAACTAGGACCACGTAGATGAAAGTAATAAAGGAAATTATACAATTGTCCTGAATCTCGTTGGTAATTCGCTTTGCGTATTAAATCCGTATACGTAATTGCACGTATGTATAATGATCAATGGAATTTTGTGATAACGATGAATTGACAAATTAATTAATCGTTTCGTTCTTATGATTTTATGAAGAAATTGTAAATTCTTAGAGTTCAAATGTCGAATAAAAAATTTTGTTCTTTAATACCTGATCGTCATATTAATGTAATTTAATATATGAATTTTTCATCTGTAAAAGATTTCACTAAAGATTATTTAATATCAAAGGTATTATGGACGAACCAATCAAGGATCGCCGAAGGAAATTTTTTATGCGCGAGTGGACCTTAACGTAGAACTCATTTCTTAACCGTTTGCACGTCTCATTGATTAACTGGAATACCTGTGCAAGCTGAGGTCGTTTCACATGCTCATCCCCTTTCTTGCGACCTAACGACGCTGAAAGTGGATGTCCCTTTGTTGGAACCTACTGGTATCCCAGAATCGTGCAAAGATCACGAATAAGGGTCTCTTTACGAGTGCTGGAATTTCTTTGTGGGAAGCGAAGCAAGTCGGGCATATCATTTTGCGAGCTTATTAGTATAAACCCTTCCGGTTCTTGGTTTCGGTAACATCGTTAACGGATAAAGCGAATGGGATTACTTTCGAAGTAGTTCCCGATTATGTAACCCGGAACTCAGCGTTCATAAATGCTTTTCCTCTTTTTCTTTCTATTTCTATTTCTCTTTTTCTTTTTTTCATTCTCTTTCTCGCTCTCTCGACAAAAGATACATTGAAACAAAAGCTATGAGAAAATTTGGAATATTTTACTTCCATACAAAAACGTATCCACGCTTAAATATTTTCATGTGGATTAGTAACATAGTAATAATAATATTAATAATAATAATAATAATAAACATAACCATGATAGTAACAATAATAATAATAATTATTATTATAATAATAACAACAGCGACAATAATGTTTTCGCGAAAGAGATATTAGAAGCATTTAAAAATACATTTAAACGTTATTTCGAATTGTTAAGCTATGATTGGTTAAAAAAAAAAAATTTTTTTTCAGAAGAGAAAGAAGAAAATTTATATATATATATATATATATATATATTATATAGCACCATCGTACTCTATTTTAATGTTAATCGAAGCTTTTCTAATTATATAAATGTGCAAGGGATATTACCCGGACGTTAAATCGATTGTGCGATTTAAGTGAGCGCCAAGAGGCAAAAGGCCAATTGGCTGGGGTACCTTCTTTTTCCACTTTCACCTTTCGTTCTCCTCTATTTTTTTCTCTCTATCATTTTTCTTTCTCTCTCTCTCTCTCTCTCTCTCTCTCTCATTCTCTTTCTTTTTATCATTCTCTTTCTCTTTTGCGTAGTAAAAGACTGTCATAGACGTATCGAATACGGCAATAGCGACAATTTATTGTTAAAAACTAAATTGTGCGACGTACCGAACGTTCAGATAAATCTCTGTATACGAAACGTCGAATAGCTGATAAAAGCGGACAGTCAAAGAGAAAGGGGAAACTGACTCTTGCTAGGTTCGTACCATTGTTTTTCGATCGACCATTTAGTTCGATTGTTTTATCGCAATATCCGTATTCGTGGTCGCGTAGCTGCCAAGCGACCAGTAACCATGGCGATAACAATGGTAAGAACTCTGTTTGGACTGGACAAAAAAAAAAATTAATTTACTATGGTATACTATCTCGGAGAAGTAAAAATAGAGAACAAGTTTACGGTTACGTAAAAAAATATCAGGAAAGTTAAAAAAATATACTCGATTGGATATTGATCGTTAACGTTCTTTCTCAATTTCAGTAATAAATACAAGTATGTACAGTGATCAAGACAAATTCAGTTAGACATAATAAAATTGATCATCGATTCTGAAAAATAATAACGATAATTATCTTAAATTTGTCTTGTTTTTTATTCGTCCTCACTTTTCTTTGTCATTTCTTTTCTTTTCTTTTTTCCTTTCTCTTTTATCTTTCTTTCTCTTCTAATTATTATTTTAGAAAAATCTATGTTCTGGATCAATTTCGCATGCAAACGTATGCATCTATCCGAATTCTCGTCGACTCTATATATTCATTCTCGTGGTTGATCCTAAAATTTTTTTATCGTAGTCGTACTTTATATCGCAAGTTTCTCGATGTGTGCGAACATAAATACGTATATTATATTATATATATATATATGTTCCAATGATTGGGAGACCGCTGGAAAGTAGTAACAGACGACCATCGGTGACTGGCTCAATTAGTGGAATTGGTCAAACCGCTAATTAGTTGGCAGAAATTTGGTAAACACATAAGCTAGACAGAATACACACAATCATATATATATATATATATATATATAATATATATATATATAATATAATATATATATATATATATTGTCTATATCGAATTCGTCGATAGTACGCTTGTTTGTTATACTTATTGCTTTTCTTTTTTTTTTCTTTCGAAATATCCACTTGAAAAACTATTCGCTATTTTATAAATAATAATTAATAAGTACTATATGTCTGTTAATAAGATTTAGAATATCATGAGAACATTTGAAAAGATTAGGTAATTTACGATGTAAAGAAAAAAAAAAAAATAGAATTTGTTAATTTGACATGTAGTGATATTAAAATAAATCAATCGAAAAATATTTTCTTTAGAGTTGTTAATTAATTTCTCTGAACTTTTAAATAATTCGAAATATATAGTTAATTAATGATAAATAGTGAAATCATTAAATTTAGCCGTCTTCAACGAACTAAAGTAATTCTAGCATTTAATTATTCAAGTATCCAAAGTTTGATGGAAGATCACATAACGAGTATGAATTACGATTATTCGTGTTCGAGCGTTTATGTAGTCGCGTTTAAGCATAAACTGACACATAGTTATTCAAAGTCTCTTGTTCGAGTTTCACTGAACAATACATTTATATCTAATCGTCATATCCACAGACTACTTCTACTTTCGTAATCAAAACTACGAAAATCTATTCAGACTAGTTCGTTTTTAACATCATTAAATTAACTGAAGAAATTCTACTTGGCCACACAGCAATTAATTAATACAATTGAGAGACCTTAATCGAATATATTATTTTTCAAACGAATCGAATAGTCTAACATACTTATGATATTTTTTTCAATGCCGTTAATGATAAGATGATTATTCTTCGATTAATAGGAAACATAGTGATTCGTGAAAAGCGATATGAATGGATAATGAAATTGAAATTGTACTTACACGATACGCCCTCAAATACGTTTCGAATAGGATCGAAGCTCCGCAAACATTAATTACTTTAATGACCGGTTGATGATGTTCTGTTACAACCATTCAGTTCTCTTCTATGCATGTTCGAATGTAACTAACTACAAAAAGATATTAATAATGTATTATTATTATTATTATTATTATATAAATAGATTGTCGTATATAAATGTAATGTTATCAAATACGTCAATGGACACATTATATTTGTTAAAGTTTCATTATAATGAATGACATAACATTATTTATAGCAAATGTTATACCTCGTTTTGATAAATATTAATTTTTTAGAATTAAACGTAAGATCGATGTCAGAAGCAATATTTTCGTAGAACAATTAGACGTAGCTAAAATCGTTTTCATTATGGGTTACTTTAGCCGTCGTTGGAACAGATAAATTATCCTGTCGTGATCGGTAGCGTATTTTTAATACTCGTGAGCAAGGAGAAAACGTAAGGCGAGAAAGCACTTGGCAGGCTTGCGTTAAATTATTAATTATTCGACAAAGATTACTTAACGAGCACCATACGCTTCTGTCTGACAGGTCTGACGGAAAATTAATTGGCGTAATTAAAAGAAAATTAAAAGTGCCCTTCCATCTCTCTTTCTCTCTCTCTCTCTCTCTTTATTTCTCTATCACTCTTTCTTTTTCCTCTCTCCTCTCGTCTGGCCTTGTGCAAGGTCGTAAGGAAGCTCGTAAAAGTGAAGTCAATTTAAATCCCCCGTTGTCAGCAAGAAAAGAGACTTTTGAAAAAGAGCACACAACTAGAAGCCCCGTGGATCGCGCCAATGCGAACTAATTTTAAGGACAGTTCTCGGAGGAAACAAAAGGTAAGGTACGAATCTCGAAGAGAACAGAAACTTTCATCGAAAAGAGTTTTGCCTTTAGCCTTTAGCCTTCTCTCCTCTCCTCTCCACTATCCCCCTCCCCCCCTTGCCACCCTTTTCCTTCCAATTTCTTCGACTCGGCGTCAGCTCGCTCTTCCTCTTTATTCCTTCTTTTTCTTCGAAACAATACTAATTGAATTCAATTGTGAAAAGGTTAGCCGGAAAGATGTTGTTCTTATTTCTTGGATGACAAACATTGACGAGAAAAAAAAGTGACGAGTCAAGATTTTGAGAAAAGAGAAACTTCTCTCGTAGCAAATTTCTTATTCACGCGAGATACCGTCTTAAGATGCGATACAACGATTGTTTGATTTTAAACATACCTCTGTTAACATGTCCTCGTTATAGACGAATAGACGCGAGTTGTTGAAAAAGATTATTTTTTTTTTTTTTTTTTTTTTTTTTTAGAAAATAGAAAGGATTGCCATAATGTTTTGATTTGCGCGCAATATATTTAACCTAATTTCAATGTTCTCTTCTTTTCCTTACGTTTCGATATTTACTTGAAACTTTTTCTATTATCAAAAACTTCATACTCTTCGGTCGACGATTATTTTCGTAAAAGAATGAAAGAGAGAGAGAGAAAAACTTTGAAAATTACGACGTTTGCAAAGACAAATATTTGTTCCTTGAACGGAACTATTATAATGACTGAAGATTTTTTGAATATTAATCATCAAAAAAATAGAAAATAAAAATCTATCCGAAAAATACATCCCTTTTATTGAAACGAAAGATATATCTGTCGTTACTTCTACAAAGTGTATTTATAATTTTTTCCTTTCTTCATCTCTTTCTATCCAATGGCAATGAGCATGAACTTTTTCAATATTATTAAGCAAATCCAACCATGCATTTCGTCGGAAAGATCCAATTTTCGGGATAATCCTGTATCCAACATAAAGTCTTTGCAAGGAGCTTTCAGTTAGGGAGCGCTTTTGGCCCGGCCGTATTTCAATCCTGAAAGTGGAGGACGTCGCTTTTTAAGCGTGGCAGAACTCGTCTTTAACATTTTCTGTGAAACGAAGCGAAGAAGTGGGAAAAGGAGAGAGAGAGAGAGAGAAAGAGAGAGAGAGAGAGAGAGAGAGAGAAAGAGAGAGAAGGAGGGAAATAAAAGAGAGAAAGTATAACGCGAGAGTCGAACGTAGAAACGGATTTGTCGATTAATTTTCGCTAAAGCGTTTTCGTCAGCCAGAAAGTTGCGTCGTTTCGATGCAGTTATCGATATTTTCAAGCTCGACGTAGTTCGAAATTCATTAACGTTTGCTTAGCAAGGGGTTTTCTCGAAGAGAGGACGCGTAGAATCGTTATCGAGATCGAAGGGCTTTCCTTAAGGATACAACACAACCTTCGCTCATTTCTACTTCGTCCCTTCAACTAACAAGTTCTTTTCTCTTATCCCTCTTTCAGTTTCTCTTTTGGAGTCCAAATAAACCATACCCCGTTTTCATTCGACCATTCGTTCATTCGTTCGTTCGTTCGTTCGTTCGTTCACTCGTCGAGTTATCACAGGGTACCTTTATCAGACTCTACCCTCGTCTAGGCCCTCTCACGAATCAAAGAGACGCCCTTACTCTCTCCCTCTCTTTCTCCCTCCCTCTCTTTCTCTCTCTCTCCCTCTTCCCACTTTCACTGGCTCCGTCGGTACAGCCAATTTCATTATGTACGTTCTGTCATCGACAGAATACCTACATCGAGACAAGAGTTGTGTCATGTCAATGGATTCGAGAGATCGACGGAATAGATAAGGTCACAGCTTCGAAATCACGATTAACACCTACCCTCGATTTATGTTGATTAACTTTGTTATTTCAAAGAATGAAAGAACTCTCTTTGTAATGTGTTTGTAATGTGTATATATATATATATATATATATATATATATATATATATATATATATATATATATACTTATTACACAAACGAATGAAAAAGAGAGAAATTGATTTTAATTAATTAAATACGGAGGCGACTGAGGTAAGTGTATTTTTATTATTATGAAAAAGTGAAAGAACGGAGAAAGAGAAACAGGAAGGAAAAGGTATAGGTGTAGTCTTTGCGGACGTTCCCAGTCGTAATTAAAGGAAAACGGGCATTGGCGAGTCTTCTGCGCAGATTCACCCTCGGTTACCACGTTACCACGAGCCCTTCGTTTGGGATTTCTCTCGGTCGGCCCTCTCGAATCAAAGGAACATCCCTCGTTGCCTAGTATCACGGTCAATTTCATTACTCGTCTTCCGGGCCGTCAGGTAGACACCTTTGAATTTTCCATTAATTTCCCGCCGGTAGCCCCTCTGGTCATGTACAGTTTATTTCAGATACCGCGATGCGTGGCTCTGAGCCAACACACGTTCACGCATCGGTAACGTACCTTTTAACATGTAATTGAACGTCGTGCATCCGCAGAAATTTATGACGTCAAATCATTGTCATGCAACGCTGATATTATCAAACAATGGATCGTGTTAATCCGGAAAATATACGAGCGATCACTAGAAACGTTTGCGTTAGTAGAATATTACATTAATGACGTTGATAAACCAACTTCGTAATTGCTAATAATCATTAAAATATTCTATTACCAACAACGAAGTGCTTTTAAGGTTTAATGTGCATACAGGGTGTAACAAAAATATATATGCGGTAAAACTTAAGAAATAATTTGTTCATATATAGAGGAGAAATGATGAAATATTTGAATATAATGTAACTAATGTTTTTAATATTGATTTAATTTCAAAAAATACAATGAATATAATTCAAATATACGAATGTCTTATAACTTATAAATGAAACATTTCTATGAATCATATTCATTAAATTTCTTCTCTAAAAATATGAAATATTAATTCCTGAAATTTTGTCGCATATTTTTGTATGCAAAGAGATTAACAATGGACGAGAAATCATCGTGTTTAATAATGTAGTTTATAAAATCGTGGATGTAACGTATTCGTTTATGATTTAAGTCACGTTTCAATTTTCCCTAAAGAAATATTATACAAGGGAGGTACAGTGAAAAATAATATTCAAACAAAAGAGCTTGCTGCACAATGATGCATGCCATGTTGCTCGAATATACGACAGGTTCGTTTGTTAGATGGAAAGGATGGATTATGGATCACTTTGTGTCATTCACGAATGACAATACAATTTAATCATGCCGATGGCTTCACACGCGAACGTAGAGAAAGAGAATACAGATAATATGTTTTCAAATGAATGGCTTTATGTAACTGCACGACTCTCTTAATCGTCATATTAAATGAAGCCATTATTTTTTGATCGGAATAATTGTAACACTTGTTTCTTCTTTATTCCCTTTTCCATAATTGAAAAAATTTTTTCCAAAAAACAACATTTTTTAGCGTCCAATAATAAATATGCATTTTCCATTTGTAAAGATTTTGTCCAAATTTTTTCACCTGATAACTTGACTGACGATAAAAAGTTCATGTTCGTTAAGGCCGATTTGGAAAAGGGATTATACGATAGAGATCTTACGAATAAAAAAGAAATCTAATATTTTTCTCTTTGATGATCCACTTGTTAGTACCTGACCAAAGACATTGTAATAAAACGAAATGCCGACGGACGACGTGTAAAGGAAATCTACGAGAGAATGTCGTTTAAATTGCAGGAAGAGTGAGGTATTTGTAACGCAACGTTGTAGATTATGGATGCATTTCTCTCGAATTGCGTCACTATTTAATTACGTCGCATTGCGCTCGAATTGCACCACAACGTAATCAAATCCGTACTGGCACGATATAATCTGTGTGAGTCGAGACAACTGTAACTCGCATTGTTTTCAACATCGTATAGCTTCTTCTAAATCCAATCCCAGGATAATGAAACTACAAAATATCATTGAATAATTTTCATACACGAGAATCATTAATATTTTTTCTTCCTCTTTCTGGTCCCCCTATCCTCTTTCCTCCTAACTCAGACATTCTTTTCTCCTGGCGTCGACGAACACGAACGAATGTTTAAAAAAAAAAAAAAAAGAAAAAAAAAGGAAAAACATCCGAACGAAATCCAATTAAGGATAAAATTTCAGTGTCGCCGTAATAGATGAGTCTGTTAATCGATGTAGAGGTGATAGATGCATTTTACGTAAAGTCGATTTGATCGTGGCAAAACCACTTCGATAGACTTAATCACCGTTTATTTTCTACCATCGAATGGACCAGTAGAATCGAATAAAAGTCTACGATTAACCACGACGTTGTTCTCCCAAGGATCAGGTGCCTCGTTTAATTGTCCCTTTCGTGCGCGGAATTACTTATTTTGTTTCTCTTCGATTGTATGCGTAGTTTATCGGTAAGCAGAAACGAACGAGCTAGCGAACGATAGAGAGAAAGAGAGAGAATATATTTCTTGGTGCTAGATTCCTTGGCACGCGAGTTTGCGACACGGCGTTCTCATTCAATTAGTCGATCGGTCGACTCCCCGAGAATAACGAACCCAAGAGAAAGAGAGAAAGAGAGAGAGAGAGAGAAAGTATTTTCTTTTCCGGAATTAACGATAAAATTAATGGTCTCATTTTTGTGCCATATTATGACTGAGAGAAATATCCACAATAAGATTCTAACAAATGTATTTTGCTAATAAATTTCGAAAAATTTCACCGCGATAATGGTTTGTTTTTTTTAATTGGTCATTTAATAAAACATTTGATTAATTCGAACGATATCAATGTATACCTATATTTACCAGGCAATATTTTAAAAACTTCATATCGCAGTTATATATCGAATAAATAAGCGAACTGTAGATTAGAGATTTTATGGTTAAACGAAATATCCTCCGTGTTGTACGTATTAATGTGATATCCAATAAAATTTTTTGAAATGAACTTTAGTTCGAACAGATTTAAATGGTTTCATTCGAAAATATTTTATTTCAACGACTTCAAACACGATCTCCTTTATTGCTTTTATTTATTAAAAAGTATATTCAATATTCTTTCATACTTTCAAATAATATTTTTACACGCGTATATGTATATTCTATGGCTTCGTTAATGTTTAGTAAAAAAAAAAAAAAAAAAAAAAAAAAAAAAGGAAAAAGAATGAAAGTATTGTTTTTACGATTATTGTTCGTAATAAGGGGAGAAAAAAGTAATAGCAAAAGACATAGGAAAAATGAAGATCGTTTAAAGACGATCGTTTGCGAAGATTAAAGACGAGTAGTCTTTGGCAGCAAACTCTCGTTAGAGTTTCAACGTTGGCTCGTTATACGGACGATATCGAAACGGGTTGTTGCCGTTTTGTCCTGTGTCTGTTAAGAAAAGGCACCCGCTCGTTTTTCTTCAGCCACAGCTTTCGCAAGTATTCGATCTGTTCGTTTCCAGGCATTCGCCAGAAACTCTCCCTATGCTTGTCTCGTTAACGAGGACGGACAAAAGGTGACACCCTTCGACACTCTTCGTCACCCTTCGCCATCCTTTTCGGTTACGCACCCCTTCGATTCTCTTCGCTTCAAGGCATCCTCTCAACTTACTTTGCTCGACTCGCCACGTTTCTGCAGTGACGAGAAGACACGTCTCGCACGTAATTCTCAAGAAAGTATCTCAACTACCGTTGATCGAAATAAAGAAAGAGAGAGAGAGAGAGAGAGAGAGAGAGAGAGAGAGAGAGAGAGAGAGAAAGAAAGAAAGAGAGAGAGGAAAGATTATTATATCGATATTATAATCTTCGTAAGTATGTAAAATCAATGAGAAAAATAAAATAAAAATTGCATATATCTAACAATATATTTTGAATATTAATTCTAAGATTATAGTCTTAATTTAACATTTACGTAATAAGAATGTAAGTTATTATCTTATAAAATAATTAATCAAAAATGTTAGATCTATTTACAAAAAGTATTGTAAATAATGTGCCGTATAATTTGCGAATTTAGTTTTGTAGCATCGATAAATACAATGTTATTAGCGTTATCATCATCGTGCACTGCACGTTTCTCTCTATTTCTTCCGATTTAGAAAATGACCAATCTTCGTTCTTCTTGAAGAGATTTATCGCATGAGCACCAATGCCTTGAACAGAAGCGTAATTCTCCGTAACGAGTCGAGACGTATCGATCGCTTTCGGATTTATGTGTAAAATATTAAGCTGTAACGAGAGAGCTGGTCTTACAAAACGGAAGGGCTCTCCGCTTCGATGGCCACTCGATGTTTTATCGTGAACGCTTTGTTCCGTAAAGAAAAGAAAAGTAGAAGCTCTCAAAGCTGTAAAGTCGATAAACCTAATATTTGCACGGACGGCCGATCTCTCAGTTTCTTTTCCTTTTTCGGAAGTACGAAGAACCAAAGTAGAGTCGAATTGATTTCCCTTCGTTATTTGCTTTATCGATATGCATCTTATACCGGTATAAATAAATAACGAAAATTGTTTTTTTCTATTTTTTTTTTTTTTTTTTTTTTTTTGATTTGTAAAAAACATCTTCATTATTATCTACAACAAATTAATTACGAGGATATTTATTGATGAAAGGAAAGATAAATTAACGTAGAAAAGTTACGTTTGTTAGAGAGCTCGTAGAAGAAAGACTCTAGCTCATACTCGTTAAAAGAGTACAAAAGAAATTCGGCTCGAGTTCTTGCAACCTGTAATTAGAGACGAGTCTTGCGACTCGTGCTGGTTTCTGATTTGCGTGCTTAATTTTTACACACCGGGAAAGAATTTAATTTGCGAGTGTACTACGTGTCGCGTGTATGAATCTCTTTAAATTCATTGTTACACGAATATTTTCAAGATCCTTGCGTAACGATAGACAAATATATTTTTTTTTTTCTTTTGCTTTTCCTTTTTTTCTTTTTCTTTTCATTCGACACTCCCTTTACTTTTCTTTAGATACTTACGTAACAACTAAGGTTACACGTTTAAACCGAAACCAATAGAAACTTTAATCGTTAGAGTCGTTCGTCTTAAGAGACAGTTACATACCAGGATCGAACGATCTACAAACAGAATAGATATTTGATGCGCTTGTCGACAACTTATTGACTTTCGATTCAGCCTTGAACCCCTTCGGGGGATAACCATTTCATGGATATATACGGGCTGGAGGTCCCTGAAAGATCGGTTGCATCGTATCACGAGGGAGTTCAATCGGGCAAAAAGTTGCTTTCGGTGGTTGCCTATTAAGACTGACAAGGAACCTACAATGACGGAAGTAACGACGACGGAGAGAAGCGATGAAAGAGAAGATCATGTCACCGAAGAAAACGGAGTAAGGCGAAACGTTTCTTATCTGAATTTCAAGTTTCACCTTTTCCAGTCCCCAGTCCTTTCCCCCCTCCCTCCTCTCTTTTCCCCCATTTATTTCAACCCTCTCGTAACAGAGAATGTTACGTTGTTCGTTGTTCAACGTTGAAGCGAAGAAGCGGAAGTTTGTGGTACCACCCGTTGCTAGAAACTTTCATGATATCGTCGGAGAAGTAATTAATGCGCGGAATAAGAGGGTGCAATTACCACTGCGGTCCCATTTAATTTTCGGGGCCGACTTTAAATTCGGCCAAAACGGAAGTAGGTCGCGAGATCGCACCCTTCTCATTAGCATAAGAACCTCTATATATCATAAAGATTCTTTCATTTTTATTTGCTTTTTCTTTCTTTCCGTTGAAAGTTATCTTATGTAATTATTATCACGAAAAAAAAGGTTCGTTCGCTAAAACTTTTGACAGACTTTAGAATGTTTCAATACTATTTTATAAAACATTCTTCATTAATAAATGTAACTATGCAAAATGTTCTTTTTTTTTCTTTTTTTTTTCTTTTTTTTTTACTATATAGTACCAAAGCGATTGGATCTATCGTGACAAAATTTTATAGCAATTTGTTGTGAAAAAATATGTATTTAAATGTCCATAATAATATTAATCTGTGATAATCGTACGAGAATGCAACGTATCGAAGCCGGAAGGCCAGAGATAGAAAAAAAAAAAGGAAAAAGAAAAAACAAAGAAAAAGTCATCCTCGATAGTCCATAATGAGAAGTTGTTTCACTGAAGTAACTTAATCGAACGCTGAAGGCGGTCTGTCTGGTTTCTAGTTTTTCTTCTTTTTATTTATTTCCTTTTTTTTTTTTCTTTTTTTTTTTTTCTTTTTTTTTTTCATATAGCTAACAACGCGAAGAAACTTCTCGTCGATTTTTTTCCCCTCACTCCATCAAACTGTACCTCTATTTTACCTATAGGATAATTTTACTCCAGTCGAACTTTATTCGAAATTTTCCTTAGGTACAATATTATTCGTGTCTAGATTGTTATATTCAATGAGAAGATAAAAATGGATCGATACATTATATTATTAAAGCGATAAAATGTTGGACAATTCATTAATAACGGGGTAATACTTGACCTGGAATTTCTCGTTGTAATATAAATGGTAATTCGAGCACATCTTGTCTCCATTGTTATCAATGATATTACATCATTATATGCATAACTATTTGGTACAATCAATAATGCGTTTCCTTTTATAAGTAAACGAATATATCGATTAAATTTAATGCCTCGTTTATGTTCTATCTAATTTTTCCAATAGATCATGGAATAGAATCTTTTTATAAGAAAAATATTTGTTTTATTATTTTGAAGAACATAGACAGAAAGAAAAAGACAGAAAGTAATTGGTAAATCGTCGGTACATAGTATTACATAGTGATACATAGTGCATGCGTGTGCAACGATAATTTGACAGTCTTATCATTTTATCAACGTTTTAGGTAGTTCATTATCTTTCATTCGAAATATTTGTGACTTCAGCGAAAAATATGGACAAAAATATAAACTACAAGCAGAAACGGGAGATATTGTTTCGATAACAAATTTTATTTGTTAAATTCAGTGAAAAGTTTGATTTTGTTTTTAACGTAAACAAACAACGACCGTACGTTCATATTTTAATTCTAGTTAAATTGTAATTTAATTCTATTCTACATTTAACACGTGTTACGAGCTGGAAAATGTTTAAATAAATGTACTAATGTTATATATTAATATATTTTATTCCGTATAGATTATATTTTGTTTAAGTAATTATAAAATTTCCAAAGTTATTGATTTTCCAATCTTATTTATTTCGAAAGAGAAATGTTCGATTTTTACTCGTCGGAATTCAAAAGAAAACTGTTTCGATAACAATCAAAATCAGTCAAATATATGTTCTTGTTAACATAAATAGGCAACGATCGCGCGTTCAAATTTTTACTCTTTTTGAATATTAATTTATATTTCACTTGAGTATTATTTTATATTTCACGAACGTTTAAAGATAAAATACAGGGTGGTCCTTTTTAAATAAGTTCACCTAAATACCTCTTCGATTTATTGTAATGCGAAAAATAATTTTTACACAATGTACATGGTTTCAAAGGTCTAAAATATCTGGCAAGAATATTTTTTTTTTCTCTAGGTCATTTTCTTCTTTTTTCATACATAACTAGATTTATTTTTAATGCATCGTGTAGCTGATGAAAAGACATTTAGATATAATATGACTTTGAAATGACCTTTATATTCAAAAATTAAAGTATTATATAGAGCTGATGTCTATGAATATCGCAGGTTTTAACCAAGACTCCTAAGTAAAAGCGTGAAAAAAATTGAAAAATCTGTACAGTTGGTCATTAGACGTTTCAGGAAATGTATTACGTTAAATTAATTTTACATCGACGACGACGACGATAACGATATTAAACTGTATTTAAATTTTATATTGAAATAATTTTATTATTTAATAACGTGTTACATGCTACTTAATGTTTAAACGAATATACACTGCTGTTTAAATATTAATTTCTATTAATTCATGTATATTATATATCGTTTAAATAATTATGAAATTTATTCCTAATACAAATAAGTATGAATGGCTTAACATGTCTTTGCATACATCTTGAAAGATTTTATTGGATAAGATCTTCTTTTAAAGATAAAATTTATATTTAAACTATCATAGAGAAAATATCATTTTTTGATACGATTTTTTTTTAAAAGATAATACAATTTTTTTAGAAAAACTTGGAAAAAGCTGTTTTCCCGCTTGAACTTTCATGTTTAAAATGAGAACTTGTTCATCAAAATCGTTCAGACAATTATGTTGTCTGTATTTATTGTTGGAGTAAATCGTTATGAAACCAGAGATGATGAATGGCCTCAATCTTGCCTCGGTAAAAAAAAAGTGAATGAAATTTTTCTCTATCTCTCTTTCTCTCTCTTTCTTTCTCTGTATGTATATATATATATATATATATATATAGCATGAATGTATGTGTATATTCGTAAGATTTATATACGAATTCCTTCTTCTTCCGTGTTCTCAATGCGTAAAATTGAATTTAACGAGACCAACAATTGCAATTGCAGTGAGCACCAACATGCTCTCGTTGCTTTTCGAGAATCGACACATTTTCCAACTGGATTAAACAGAAGAATACTCTTGATACTCGAGCTGGATCTGAATGGGTTAAAAGCTGAATTCTTTTCTTTTTCTACTCTTCTTTCAATTTCTCGCTTCCAACCTCCTCGTTTCATCGTTCTTGTGCATTTCTCTCCGGTGCATTTCTTAATAATGAACCACTTTAATCTAGTACGCGAGAAGTAAGTACCAGGACTTGTAATTCGTGTTCCAATTTTCTACGTAAAATGGGACGATTAATCATAAGCAAAATATAATTTGATAAGAGCACTTCGCTCAAGCGAGGAACTATTGTGTTATCGTTACAATGCGAAAACGTTTATATCCGTATCCTAAGACGTTCTAATGCATCGTACCGTTTAATGAACAACGAAATAAAGAAACGATTATAGAAAAATATTATAAAAATTCCGAATGAAAATTCTTGAGAGAAGTTAGAGAATGATGAACGAAATCGGATAGAATCTAAGATTGAGATATACGAAACAAATCGAAGATTTATAGGATATATAAAAGAATAATATCGTAGAGAACGAAATGGCAGAAGAATGAATGTGCAGAGAAATGCTAGAAATTTGATTTTCACGACAGAGTTTGAAATATGAATCAATCGATAGCTGATTTCTTGGTTGACAGAGAAAAATATTACTTATTAAGGATATAATGTTGAAACGAGCAATGACCTGTTTCGTACAATGAAATAAAAGATAATAATGATTAATATCATTTGATATATAAAAATTATCAATTAAGCAATGCTTGTAATAAAATTTTCATAATTAAATAAATGAATCATGTCGTACGTAAAAATCTATACGAAATCAAATATAGTATTGAAATCTTATACATAAGTTGTTATTAATTTAGTACTTTTTCCGTTTTAAACAAAGAGTTATTACAACGTTTAAAAATCTCTGTTGAAGAAACTTGGTTAAAAGAGGTCAGAAGATCATTGCCATTTCACACTTTCCTCAAAAGTAAAAAGTTTTCCAACTTTACCGATGTATATATTATATATCCTCGACCTTGTCCTCTCTGATTAATAACAAGTTCATGTTTCTGTTCAAAGACTTTACGATTTGGCAAAACATCAGATATCTTCTCAGATACTTCAGGGTCGGGATATATAACCTTATATTGACTTATTTCAAGATAAAGAAAATCCTTGATTCGAGAGACACTTACAGAGGATACTTTCATGGTCAAAATCTTCAGTATTGACTGTAGTGTTCTTATAAATCATCGATTGTAGATATCGTACTAAAAATTAGACAAGAAATGTCCAATTAAATTAAATCGATAATATACATATTCCTGCAAAGGATTCCAATCTAAAGGTTCTGAACTTGGACCTTCAAAATAATTTCTACTCTTACATCGAGTATATACTTATTTACTTTGATCTAAAATCGCAAGTAGACACATCGAGCATGTCAGACTTTTGCAACCTTTTACCGAACGTTCCAGGAAATACCACAACAAATATACTAGGAAAGTGCAACAAAGAGAAAATGTTGAAGTTGCCGTGGAACGTTAAGTACGTAGAATGGATGCCTCAACTCTTCATATTATGTACATAAATACTTGTATGTACTTTCTGGTGAAACAAATAAGTGTATATGAAAGGAAGAGAGATTGAGAGAGAGAGAGAGAGAGAGAGAGAGAGAGAGAGAGAGAGACAGAGAGAAAGGGATAAAAGAAGTGAGGAAAAGAACGAAGTGAAGAGCAGGAAGAGAAAGATAAGAAAGACTTGAAGGAACCAAGAAGAGATCCGAGACGTTGTAGAGTTTTTCGATAAACTCGAATACTCGATTTGGGCGGCGGCCAGAGAAACGTGCGCTTCCACGTCGATGATGGCTGTTTATGGCTCGCGTTATCCACTCGAGACGATACACGGTGTGTCTGGCTTCCTCGTAGGACCTCTATCCGTTGAAAATAAATTCGAAGACTCGAACTCTCGCGGAAGTAGGAAAGTTTGAAAACTAATCTGGACTATCTAGATGCGAGGGTGAACTTTTGGAAAAGTCATTAAACCGAAAATGATCCGTGCGTTAACCGTTCTTGTTGAAAATTACGTAAATACATAGACATATCGGACATATGTATGTGTACAAATATACTTATCTATGTATGCACATAGATATAGTAATCCCATAAAAATATTTAAGGAATATAAAACTGAAGTAACAACTTGCTGTTTCTTTTTTTCTTTTTTTTTTTTTTTACATATATTTTTACAACGACGAGAGCGTTCTTTTGTCACGGACAAAAAATTTACAACTGGTCGCGATAACCGGCCACCGTATACAGCGATTGCGAAAGCGAGACGGATAGCAGGTGCTACGTGACATTCGCCAGTTACGAAACTAACGAGTTGCGAGAAGCCGTGACATGTATATTCAAGAGAATCGTCACGCTTTTAATGAATTTTCCTAGCCGCTAAGTATAACTTACGAGCATTATTTAATCTTGATTTAATTAATATAAGCCGAAAACTCGTCTGCCATCGAACGTTCATTTAATAAATATAACAAGATTGAAAATATTTGTATCGACGTAACGTTAATCATTTTTAAGGGAGGTTATATAAATTTAATACTTTTATTCATCGAGAAAAAAAAGAATGAAACGAATCTTAATCACTTACTAAAACCTGTTATTAATACCCATGATTACATGAGACATAACCGTCTGCACGTTATTAACGACTTTACGCATGTGCGTAAATATTTTTTGAAATATTCTTCAAAAAACGAGCGATTATTGCAAATTGATCGCCATAAGCATGGGGCACGTACGCGACTAAAGACTTTGCATATCACGTTTGAAAAGACAAATGTTCAAGTACATTTTTCCTTTTTTCTTTTTTTTTTTTTTCAACAAATTTTAGTAGAACCTACGTTACAGATCGAGGACTATTAAAAAAGATATTCTACTTTAAATAACCCATATTTGTCTCCTCTATTTTTTTTTTTTCTGTTTAAAACGTTCACGCGTCACGTCGCTTTTAACGTTACGCTACTGACGTAAAAATAAAAATGATATTCATGCTAGTCACATATCCGACAATTTTTTTCATTATTATCGTAGTTAATTCTTATGAGTTTTATTATCATCTTCATAAGATGATAACAAAATGCTTTAAAATATCAGAATGCTATACTATAGAGTAATTTAAAGCTGATTATAAAATTATTTGAAATATTATTTGCGAGGATTTTGAAAAAGTTCTTAATGGGAATATTATTGAAAAAATATATATACTTCTTGATTTTCCTGGCAAATATTTCAACGCTAATAATAATAATAATATATATAAATTTTTTATTCATGACCCTTTAAAGGTAAAATACTTTTCTTAAATTAATAGTACGATTATTTATCACGCACGATAGAAACCAAAAGGCAATTTACTGCAGAACTCCTATTCTCGTAATACCTCCATCTGTAGATTAATACTTGAGCATGCCCTACTTTGTTGAAAATGGTTTTGCATTGGAGTTAAACTTCTGTCGATTTTCCTTCGAACGAATGATGATTGAGAAGTCTGAAGAGATTTCTAACAAATAAGATTTAATTATTTCTTCTATATTTTAGAAATATTTATTAAAAACTTTCATTGAAAGTATTAACGATAAAAGAATACCCAGAAATATTTTCTCGTTATAATTAAATTTTATAATATATCAATAATAACTTTATTTCCAACTTTATTAAATTATACCGAACAAGGACGGAAGATTTTTATTCAATTCAACCCATTAGACTTATGGATGAAGCCGTGTATTGAACAGAATGCGTTATCCGCCATGGAGCTGAATTTTTGATAACGGCCATGTGAAAAATATCTACCATGATATCAGTATTATTTAATAGACATAACTTCAACTACAATCATAATTATTTCCTTGCCCACTTCATGTAACTTACAAATTGACGAGACTACTATTACGCTGTTGTGAACGAACGATTAATATTGATAAAAAAAAAAAAAAAAAAAAAGAGAGAAAGCTACGGTCGTTAGGTACACGAAATAAAAATGAAAGAAAGAGATATCTCGTTTATCTGTAGGGTAATTTACGTTTTAAACAAATACGCGGATGCGTTCGATATTTTTCGAAAGGTATGATTAATCTTATAGATACCTGATATTGTTTATTGGTGAGAGAACGGATCTCTCGAGTGGAGAGAGAAAATTCAATCGATTAGACGTGAAAAATTCCATTGCTTATTGCGTCTGGAGAGATACGCGAGCGTAAGCAAAGAAAAAAAAAGGAGAAAGAGAAAGAGAGAGAGAGAGTGAGAGAAAGGGAAAAAGAGAAAGAAATAGATAGATAGATAGATAGATAGATAAATAGATGGGTAAAAAGAGAAAAAAAAGGAAGGATGAAAGGAAGAAGGTAGGAAGCTACGTTTGATTTTATATCGGTATCGACTCTACGAATTCTCATAGGACGATACGAAAAAAAAAAAACAAGAAACTTTCTCCATCCCCCCGCCCTCTCTTATCCTGCTCCAACAATGCTCCCAACATCGCAGCGCCGTGCTATGTCGTGCCGATTTGTAGATCGATTAAAGTGTTAAAGTGGCGGCAATGTTCTCCGCGCTAAGCTAAAAACGAACGGCGTTAACGCGAGAACGCCTATCGGCACCATCTGCTTCAATGAGTTATCGAAGGACCGCCGCAATTGTCAGACGAAAGGCTCGATATAGTCGACGTGTAATCGAATCTCCACCCTAGCCTCTCATCTACGCTTTTATTACATCAAATCATGTCGATCAGTTGTAGCTAGTGAACGAAATTGAAATTTCTAACGAGACAGAGAGAGAGAGAGAGAGAGAGAGAGAATTATTAGTTACTGCGTTTTCGATTTTTCAAAATACAACATGTACTTTTATGTTATACTATAATTGTACAAATTACTTTTTTTTGTATTGTAACTTTATTCATATCAACGAATAATAAATTTACATTAGATATATATACTCGAATTTCATTTTTTTTTTTTTTTATAATGGATCCTTCAAATTCCCGTTTTTGTTTTAAACGAAGGATTTTATTGAAAAAAAATATTTAATATCTGATACGTAGTTTAATTGATATTGTGAATTTAAACTAGTACATTTCTCTTTTTGTCTTCCAATTTTTCGAATTAAAATCGAAATTGTTTTTTTTTGTTAGTACTGATTCTTTTTATCGAAAGGTACTCATAAAATAAAAGGAAAAAAGCGTAAAAATTACTGCATATCAAACGGGGAAAAAAAGAAAAAAGGGGATTTGCCTCGACTGCAGGTGAAATTATTATATATTGGTATACTGGAAGAAAAACACATGCATATATGTACAAACACATAAGAAGTAAAACGGGGAAAAGTTACAGATCCACAACGATTTATCTATTCGGTACCCATGACTCTTGTTTTTCCAAGCTCTTTATCCCTTTCATTCTCTCTTCCATTCACTTCTTTCTCTTTGTTTTCCTTTTTTTCTTTTTTTTTTTTTTTATTATTTTTGTTATTTTTTTATTATTTTTATTTTACGCTTTCACAATGCGTACGTTTCTGAGCGCTATCGAGACGGATCGCGATTTAAACGACACAAAACATGAAAGCTCCGATATCGCTCCCGTACGGAATCCTTCATAAAACGTTATTAATCCGAGCGTTTTATCCGGCTCTCTTCTTTCATGCTAGTTCAATCGATCCGACTGGACGTGGACTTGTTATTATTGGCGACTTGTTATAAAAGATACGGCAAGAAGGGCCTTCGTAAATTTTCCGTCATGGTGGCTCGTTCGTACAATGGTATGAAGACGTCGTTAAATTAATTGTAAAGAGTCGAGTCTTACGCTAGGAGAAAGAAGCTTTTGCATATTCTAGCTTTATATCACTCGGTCTTTATTATAAATGCACGGAGGTGAAGTAGCAAAAGAGGAAACCGGAAAAGCTGAGAGAGGTTGGTCGTACTACTCGTTTGTATTGTTGCGAAAAAAAGAGAAAGAGGGAAGGAGAAAGTGAGAGAGAGAGAGAGAGAGAGAGAGAGAGAGAGAGAGAGAGAGAACACAGGAAGAGAGTTTATAAATTGGAGAAAACCGTACTTCCCCTTTATACAACCCGAATCCTACCCAATAGTGCTTAGAGTTTAACTGGCACCGTTGTCACAAAAATCTCACGAAGACCAACTCCAAAAGATCTTTTTATAGAACTGCAAAAGGCGAAAGGTTTCTTATCAAATTTTTTTTGCCTCAACAAAAAGGTCAAATGATAAATGGTACGCGATGAGGATCTTGAAAAGTCGAACTCGAGTTACATGTCAAAATAGGTCATAGGGGCATGCGCACATAACCAACCAATTGCTGTTTCTATGGTGACAATACGACACTTTTGGTTAACCTAAACAGCTTTAACCATCGTCATTAAGCCGAATGCTTGTCCCAGTATGCTGCTATTAGCATTATTCAGAAATAAATGTTAACTTGTCGTGTTTGAATTATTTTGATTGGTATAAAGTGTTAATTTATATTATATTGTAAATATGTGATGGTGAGAGAATTTAATAACAAAGTGGAAATGTTCAAGAACGTGAGAATAAATTATAAACAATTAAACGTGTTTATAAATCGAATAATAATTGAATAAACAAAGCTACTGCTTATTATTTTTATACAGTGCAATTAAGAGTACCAATTGTAACGATAATGTGTGATACTATTTATCGAGATGTTTTATACATTATTAAATTCGAACGCAAAATCAAACGAATATATTGCAATAAAATTCGAAAAAAGAGGCAGCAAAAAATATTCTACGTTAAAAGACTTTTATGATGAAATAATTTGTAAAGGCGAGTTATTACATCGGACTCAAAGGTTGTTATGAAGGCCCATAACGGGCGCAAATAAAAACAGAGAATGGGATTTATACCAAAGTATTATTCTATGAATAAAACGAACTGATCGATCAAAGACAACGAATCTTGTTTGTTATTTCAAATGCATTGAATATTTTGTCGTTTAGATAAATATCTATTTGACGTGACAAAAAAAAATTGATTGAAACGATCGAGTTACTTAAATAATTAATTTCTATTCTTCGCCATTGTGAAAACCGCGAGAATTGCCGTTGATTCATAGAATTCACGAACGTGTGCATCCGTCCTTCAGTCGACTGAAAGCAATCACAGCGAGTACAACGGGTTAATATTTTTTTCCACGATAGAGTTGCGCTGCTCCCTCGGTCACGCCGATATTGGTATCGAAAAACTGTCGATATAATACCGCCCTGGGCCATACCATTGAGGACTGTGAACACGAGAGATATATAAAGAGTAAGGGAAAAGGAGAGAAGGGAAGAGGGAGGATCCATTCTTCGAAAACTCGAGAGCTTCATTTCCTTCCGTCCTCATTACTGCCACTTCTCTTTTTATCGTCCTCTGACAAACCGGAAAAGGGAGAGAAGAAGAGAGGACTAAGAGACTCTCTGTGTCTAATGAGCCTCTTGCTCGCATCGGACGAGTGTGGACGAGTGTTCCTGTTCAGTCTCACCTCAGTGTCGTGGAACAACGACACCCTTGAATGCACAATTACAAGGTTGTAGAAAAAGCCAGAGGCCATCTGTCTTCTTTCTATATCTCATCTCAGAGCTAAAATACTGCATTCTCACGTGACGAATTATAAATCAAAAAACGCATATTTTTCTAACGAATTTTTAGATTTCTTCTTGAGGAAAAATTCTACGAAAGAACTTTTTCCATGTAAAACTTTTGTGATTGCTTATAATCATCATAATAACATGGATAGGAACCATCTCGATGTAATATATTACTTCAAAGTTTTTCAAAAGATTTACTATATCTATAACGTATATATATATATATATATATATATATATATATATATATATATATATATATCTATTTAACTACGAGGTGTTTATTTATTATTTAGAAGGAACTACGAACAAGTTTATAATACACGACAAATATTTTGTAGAAAATGGCAAAAAAGAAGGAAAACAATATATATATATATATATATATATATATATATATATATATATATATATATATATAAAATGATGTATCGTGTTTAATGAATGTTTTCTTACTACTCATGAAAAAAGCATTCTTTCTAACCCTTTACTTAATGAAAGCAGAACAATCCTCGCTTATTTTTCACATCCGCATAGGAATGCGCTCTGTTTCCTAGAACTCAACGAAATTGAAATGGAAACTATACGCGCCTCTACGTATTTAAAAGAAAACAAAGTTTCACTAAATTTCATTCTGCGTAAATGGACGTCCGTACAGAATGAATATAGATATAGTACCTCGCGGCATTTTGGAATTTTTCTATCTATTCGGAAACCAGAGAGACATAAATTACGAAAAGTGCATGTTATGCGAACAATTTTCAAAAGTTATCCCTTCTGAAATGTTCTTTAATATAAGCGCACTACGATACTTGTGAAATTTTCTCACATTTCGATAAATTTCTCAATTTGTTGTTTTTTCTTTTTTTTTTTTTTCTTTCTTTCTTTAAATCCTATAAAAAAACGTTTAAACACATACGTTTTAGGAACGTTTAAAAACAAACTAAAAAAAAAAAAAAAAAAAAAAAAAAAAGAAATTAAATGAAACATTTTTTCTCTGTTTCATTTCCAATATACTATGTTCTCTTTTATTGCCCTTTTAAAAGATAAAACTTTCAGTAAGTTTAAAAATGTTTGAGACTGCGTGACCCACTATCGTATTACGCAAAATTGGAAACTTTATAACACGGGAACCATCGAAGTTACAACATTTCTATTGTACTTAGATTAGGGACGATTCCACTAACGCGGTTTAAAATTTAAATCGAGTTTAACCGCGCTACGTTCACCAATCAAGGGCCTAAACTTTCGAGTTAAATAGTGTTCGAATTCTAATCCAACGTCCGTTGAAACTAGCTGTTAGATGCGAGCTTACATGCGAGCTTACATGCGAGCATGTAAATCTACACAAATTGTTAAAATATTTCAGAATGAATAATAGCAATAGTTAATACTTCAAGTATAATCATTTTCTATAAAGATAAGCTATTTTATTTTGTTTCCCATTTTGTTTCTAACTTAAATAAAAATAAAATCTAATTGAACAATTCTATTAAAAATGAAACGAAATCTGTATTTTTCGATGTCTATTTACTATCTCTAGTTTTAATAAAGTTCAAAGTAAAATCAAATAGCCAACGTTCATAACGTTCGGCAATAGCAATCATTTCTTTCGCTACGTTTACGTAAAACGATCTACGTGTTTTCTAGTCTACGGATGCACGCACGAATTTATGGATCTATAAGATTCGCGCGCAGAATCCATAAATCTTGACGTCCGTACGTTTATCGATTTATTCCTATCTTCAAAGATTTACGCAACCATGCTGCCCTGGATTCGACTGTCGAAATATTTATATGGATCAGTTTGATAGGTAGCCACGTATCTCTGACTATGAAACGATAAATCATTGTAAATGTAAGACGTGATAAGGATATTGTACATGAAATGTTATTTTTATTTTTTATAACTATTTTTTAAATCCCACACGTGAAAAACTATATCATGAATTTTATATTACACGTGTCGTATAAACGATGAATTAATTGATCGATATACACACGTACATACACACATACACATACACATGCACATACACAAATACATTGATCGTAAAGAAATTTCTTTATTTTATTATATTCAATTGAATATCTTCGACAGTCGAGCGAATAAAATCGATTTGTAGGATTTGGTAAACGGTTTCATCGAAAAGTTTAGGTTAAATGACTTTCCTCGTGAATATTTCGAAAAATGTTATGGAAAGAGAAGGTTTACTGAGACGGTTTCTCAGATACGGACATTTACCGATACGCGAAGTAAATTTCTCACAGGATTTTCTCGTTTCAACATAGGATACGAGCCTCCTGAGTTGTCTTTTACAGGATGATTGTTCATATCTTTGGTATATTCCTGCAGAGGAACGTTGCGAATGGGTGAAGAAAATACCAGACTGCTACAGAGACTCCGTCGTTCAGTACACCGCAGAGCTCTTTTGCATTTTCCGATCGGAAAATATACCCCTATTTCTCTGCGGCATTTTTCTTTTCCTTCTTTGGCTCTTCTATCTATTCCTCATCATTGGAGTCACGTTAGACAGTTTGTATGTTATTACAAATATTTTATTGAAAGTATTACATCATTTTTTGACTTATAAGTATAATATCGATCATCGATATTGCGATTTAAATTTTATTTCATTGGATTAACGATAACAGTATTGAAAATAATTAGAAAAAAAATTAATTAATTAATATCAAAAATTTTAAATTGTGCGATTAACAAGCGAGAAGAGAAAATGAGGAATTTAATAATGCGAGACATTTACATTTTATATACTGTATGTCACTTCGCATTATTAATGTTTCATATTGCGAATAAAGAAAATCGATCGTAGTCCCGATGAAATAGAAAGAAAATTGTGTCAACGTATCTCTGAAAACAATCTATTCTATCGACCGGAAAATTCGTTTAAACTTACCGTTATTATTGGGATACGAACGAGCGAGCTCGCGAAAGAGCTCGCGAGAGACAAGAGTAAGGGATGAGGGCACCAAAAAGTTAAGGACTTCGCGTAAATCAGGTTGAGAACCGTGAAGCATTTTACTCCAGGCGTAGCTAAACACACTCAGGCGATTTTCAGTTTTTATTCGAAGTAGACTTTTCCTACATACGCTTGAGTTTCTCCGTTGGGTCGATCAGTGAAATTCTCGTTATTGTGTGGTGCTCTTAAAAGACGATAAATGGATTTAAAGATAGAAAGACTAAAACAGCTTTGTAAAATTTATTTTTATAACACGTGCTTTATAAAAAATACGACACCTGATCTAGAAATGCATCCCTCGAAAATCGAGTTTACATTCGAAAAATTAAGAATCCATAAACGAATTATTTTCTTTCTCTTCGAATCACGAATCGATGAACGGATTACGTGACATGGTTGACGATATTGTACGTGATTTTCAACCGCGAAATCTCACATGTATGTATGTATCGAACATCCTCAATATATCGCGAAATATCGATAGAGTTTATTGTCAATAGATATATATGATATATCGTATTATTTTTTTCTCTTTTTTCATTCGATTATCTATCGATGATGGTAAATAGAAAAATACAGACATTAAAACCTGTATTATGTAATTAAAAATGAAATCTCTTAAAAAAAAAAAAAAAAAAAAAAAAGAAGAAAAGGAAAAAGAAAACTATTAACAGTAATCGTAGCCATATTTTCGTGTTGATTTACGAAATTGAAGAATTATTCATTCGACTAGAATCTTGAATTAATTATTTTCAATTGCATAAGTAGTTGATGTAATTTTTAATCATGCTCCTTTTCGTTATCCTTTTCGTCTTTACCTCGTACTCCTTTCGAGCATAATTGCTGGTAATTCAAGGTAAAATACGATGTGATTTTAATTGAGAGACCGACAACGAGAACGTTTTTATGTCTAACCATTAAAAAGGAGCGCAACTTGACGTCGACGATGAAGTGGTCGGTATAATCGATGCGAGCAACTTTCGGAACTAATAAAGCTCCTGAATATGTGAGCTATAATTCGACGATGATCTCGGTTATGTGTCAACTTTAACTTCACTGTTAACGTGAACATTTAAAATAATGTCGACTTAAATAAACGAATGACATGGATAATTCGTAACGACGAGGTTAAAGTTATTATGAAGTAAAGGACAATTTGATCTAAACTGTGACTCCTCATTATTTTTAAATGATCGTTTCACTATTGTTAACTAATATTAAAGGTTCAAACATTTTTCCATCGTTCTCTATCGTTAAAAATATAAAATACGAAAAAAATCGGGATTATTTCGAAAGAAAAAAAAAAAAAAAAAAAACGAAAAAAATAAAAAGAATACAAAATCAAAATAGATACATAAAAGATATCGTAGGTTTGAGCCAAAAAAAGGGTTGAATTAATTTTACCTTGTTGCGTTATTTTGATTCCAGCTATTGTCCATCCTTATCAGTGATAACCAGCGTTATGCATCTGTCAGAAAATATTACTGGTGTGATGATATTGACATTTGGAAACGGAACGCCTGACATCTTCACGTCTCTCGTATCCCGTAGCGAGGATACTATAATCATGTTCACGGAATTGATAAGCGCGGGCATCTTCGTGACAACGATAATCGCGGGTTCCATTGCCCTGGTCAAGCCTTTTCGTATATATTTTAAGCCTTTGATGAGAAATACATGCTTTTACGTAGTGGCACTCTGCTGGATAACTTATGTTGTGCAGGACGAGAGAGTTTATCTATGGGAAGCCATAAGTATGAGCTTTACTATACTACTACTACTACTACTTTTACTACTACTACTACTGTTACTACTATTACTACTATTACTAATACTATTATTAATACTATTACTACTATTGTCACTGATAGTAACAACTTTAAAAAAGGCATGAATAAGGGTGAAAGGGAGGTGGATGAATTTAATTAAGTCGACCGAAGGGAATTCGTCTCCCTACCTGAGCCACGCAATCTGACGTTCGGAGACTTTTCAGCAATTTCTCTCTTTCCATCTTCTTTTCCTTTTCCTTTCTATCGTCGTCTTTCTCTTTCTTTTTTTCTTTTTTTTTTTGTTTTCTTTTTTTTTTTTCGTACTCTCTCCCTTCTTCATTCTCTCGTATAGTTTCTTACGCAAAGATTTTCACCCGCTATAAATTAGGATAGGGATTATTTATATCCCGTTTCAGCCAGCGTCACGCATGTTCGTAGACTCTTCTAATACTTAAGAAGAGAGAACTTTTCGATACTCGTTATGATATAAGATCGTTCTTGTAAGGTTTAACGTAAAACGAGATGAATCCTTGTACGAGGAAATTCGATTAAGGGAATAATTGCAATGGTTAATATATTCAGTTATTATATTGAAAACTAAATGAGATTTGTGAGATAAAAAGAGAGAAAAAGAATAAAATAAAAACAAAAAGGTCATTACCGAGGAATATGATCGATAATGAAACGAGTACGTGTATATATGTACCTATTAATCAGCGAGAGATTCGAATTTCACCGAAATCTGGTTTGTAGTAAAACGCATTGACCTAAATTCAACTTCGTTTAAAAGACGCCGTCTAAGCGGAAGGTTGCGATTCGTCGCTCGTATTTTTGTCATTATCTAAAATGAACGTCAGGATAATTTTAATCTATCCCGATAATTACCGATGCTTCATTTTCGCTCGATATTACACATATCGACTTATTATTCGATAGATCACGATTCATTACGAACATAATAAAGAATATAAAACGTTATACCTAATACAAATGCTCTTTGTCATTTGAAATAAATTTAACTTTAAATCGGGACACGATATATCTTTTTGAAATATCACGAGAATTCGTTCACGGCTACAAAGATCAAAGAGAAAATGAAGCAACAAAAGTGTAAATTTGAGAGAATTTCAAGTATTCCCTATCGTCCACCGTTAAATTGCTATTTCAACGTTGATGTCGTTCATAATTACAGGCTTCATTCTCCTCTACGTTCTCTACATTGTCGATGTCGTGATAATGCAATGGCGTGATACTCGAGAGGAAAAAGTGAAAAGTGCGTTTCGCTCGTGCCAGTTCTAAAACGAACGTCGAGAGGAGTACAATGTCATGGAAAGTATCCATTCCTTCTCCCCTCTCACTCTCTCTCTCTCTCTCACCTTTTATCCCTTTACTTTTCGAGACACGCTTCCGTGCTTTCAGGTAGAATCCCAAGCGTACAGGATCCAGATGTATTACATGCTTATCTGCTGAACAAAGATACGGACGCTATCGCCATCTCACGGATTCCCACGAGGAGCCGTCCTTTTGGCTTTCGAGCCAAACTCGGTACCAATTCCGTTTCTCTCGCGCCTTTTTCATTTGTATTTTCTTTTTTTTCCTTTCTTTTTTTCTTTATTTCTTTCTTTCTTTCTTTCTTTCTTTCTTTTTTCTTTCGTCTCCTTTTTTATTTCTTTTATTTTTTCCCTCGTTGTTCTTTTTTTCTTATTAAGTATACGCGAATGATTTTACGGCAATTGCCAAACTATTCTACGTTTTTATATTTCTGCTTAAATTATTTTAAAAAATTCCATTTATGTACGTAGTGAAAACATCAAAAGTTTCTCCCTTCTATCCGCTATTATTATCCTTTTCGTAAATTAAATATAATATTATTTTTTTATCCTTCCTTTAAATTATTCAACAATCTTTTTTTCTTCTTCTACCTTGAGGCAATTCTTTTCTTCAGCTGAATGTAATCCTACTACTTTTTGTTTTCTTTCGTTTCGTTTCATTTCGTTCCTTTTTCTTTTCTTTCTTTTTTTTTTTCTTTTCTCTCTTTCCCTCGTTTATTCTTTTTTCCGAACAAAGAGTTCGCGTTAGTATATATAAATTTGTTTCGCGATCCTTCGGATGTTTGGTAAAGAAAACATTTGAATTACATTGTTTGGAAAGAATTTATTTAAAAATTTTCTTAAACGTACCTGTGCAGCATCGATCGATAATACATATTTGTTGTAAGAAATAAAAAAAAAAAAAAAGAAAAAAAAAGAAGAAAAAGAAAAAAACTAATTCCAAACAAGAATTCCAGAACAAAAAATATTTCCAAAATACAGACGTCGCAATTTTCATTGAATTGGAGAGAGCACAAATTCGTAATGATGGCATTAAGATTGAGAGAGAAATCGATGATATATCCGAACGACCAAGAGGCCTTTTCAAAGAATTTTTCTACGACATTAATCCGATTTCGAGAGAGGATTGGAAACAAGCGAACCAATTCTTTAAGATCATCCTGGTTCTATGTTCACCGGTTAGGTTTCTCCTACAATTATTTATACCCGTTGTAAACGTTACGGCAGAAAAGAGAGGTTGGTCCAAGCTGCTAAATTGCTTCCAGCTGTGTGTGACACCGACGGTGGCGTTGTTTCTATTAAACGGTTAGTCGCATTAATCCTCGAGACGCCTACACGTAGAAAGCTCTTTCTCTCTCTTTTCCCACTCTCTCTCTCTCTTTCTCTCTCTCTTTTTCTTTATTTTTTTTTCCTTTCTTTTTACGTGTACCAATAAACGATGGCCGCCTTGAATCCTCGAAGAAATGATTTTGCGCAA
Source organism: Vespa crabro (assembly GCF_910589235.1). Taxonomy (NCBI): domain Eukaryota; kingdom Metazoa; phylum Arthropoda; class Insecta; order Hymenoptera; family Vespidae; genus Vespa; species Vespa crabro. The sequence continues at coordinate 4,102,296 of NC_060955.1, forward strand.
GGAGGGAAACATTCCTAGCACGTTCAAGGGAAATTTAATTCGCATTTAATTTCCTTATGGCTCATGACTCCTCCGAGCTGTACGACCTAATATTACGTGACAAACGCGTTTCTCCGTCTTCACATCGTTTTCCTCCTCTTTTTTCCATTTCTCTCTTCTTTTTCTTTTTTTTCTTTTCCTTGATTTCTCATTCTCTTTAATATATCCCACGCTTAATCTCATTCCAGACAATTAATTAATATGGTAAATCTTGTATTTGCTGATAAAGACAAAAAAAAAAAAAAAAGAGGAGAAAAAAGTATTTTTCGTACCAAAACATTTTGGAAGAATATCACGAGTGTCAGGGGTTTCCGCACGATAGATATACCGAGTAATTTATCGATGTGAATGCATGAATTTTGTTATGGAGAAATAAAATAAAAGTTTCGAAGAAAATATGCCGAACGGAAATAAGTCTCGGTGAACGAAAACGTATTGTCGATGGATGACCAAAAATTTTCACGTATATTCACAGTCGAGTATTAGATGGTATTGATAAAAGAAAAAAAAAAAAAAAAACAATACCGAAACGAAAAATACGAGAGTGAAAAAAGTGCAAATCTTTCTTCTTTATACTAACATTCAGTTCAACATGAATATCGTGTCAATTCATTTCCGCTGATTTTACAAGAAACTAAAGAGAGAGAGAGAGAGAGAGAGAGACGTTAGTCACAGAATCGTCGACGATACAATCGTTTGCCATCAAAAGTGTTGACCTCCATTTAATTTTCATCGTTTTTTCGCAGTCTGGCAATTGAAGATTGGCAAGGTGCCGATATTACCGATATTCTTCGCTTTTGGCACACTAATTGGTGTAATTGTGTTTCTAACGACCAACGTGGATCGCATACCGAAGTATCATAATGTGAGTCTTATCATTTCTACTATTTAAACAAAGTACTCAAGTACATTGACAAAGTACTCAAGTAATTTTTTTCTCCTTTTTTTCTTTTTTTTTTTTTTTTTTTTTTTTAATTTCTTACGTTTCACCATCGAGAAAGATTTCTGAAAAAGAATTAATAAATATAGGCTTTTGCGTTTTTTGGATTCCTGATCGGCATGCTGACAGTTTATTTCGTGGCTAGAGAAATAATGGCCGTGCTAGGATGCATTGAATTCGCCTGTAGTATTTCAAAAGCCATGCTGGGAATCACGTTTCTTGCCTGGGGTAATAGCATCGGGGGTGAGTTGATATGAAAAATGTATTTCATATGTAGATAACGAACGTGCATGCTTATTAGCGTTTACGAGAACTAACGTTAAGGCTTCGTTTTGACATCTCATGAATTATGAAAAATAACAATGCTCTTTAAACAGTACGGAACATTACAATTCGATCATTTCAGAGTTCGAATTATTTTCACGAATTTTCTTCGGGAATTAATTTACTCCTTCGATACGGAGCATCGATCATCCGATAAAAACAAAAAAAAAAAAAAAGATAAAGTAAATAACGTTCAATCGATGAAAAGCTCTCGTATATACAGAACGATATACTACAAACAGTTTTTTACAAACGGAATTGTATTTCAATCAAAATGTAAAAATTGATTGCCTTCGGATACAAAGCAAAAGATTTCCTTGCATTTATTTATTTATTTATTTTTTTTTTCTTCATAAGGATGAAATAAAAATGATATAGATAATATTTAATAAATATCACAAATGAAGATTAAAAATCGAGATGAAAGGGAAATATGTCATTAATGTTAATTATTTTTTCTACTAATATTTCATCGTTCCTTTTAAAATGAAACAAGGTCCTCTTTTTTGATCGAATTGTTCGTTCACTTTATCGGCCGAAATGAATTTAAACTTTCTTAACTGCATCGTTTTACCTCAAAGCACCGTAATTTCATTCCTACTATATTTGGTATCGCTCATTTCGACGTCTCAATTATCGTCCTGAAATCGGAACTTATCTAATACCTCGTATCTCGCTCAACTCGAATTCAATTATTTCCGTTCATGCGACGACGTTTATTCTCGTCTCATGAAATGCGATTACACCGAACTAGCTTTTTCAAGCATGCTTATTGCACCAAGGAAGACTCGGATAAGAAAACAAAGTTTCCATGAGACTCGATGGAAGTTAAATGAAATTATAACGCTAAAAGAAAAATTATAACGCGAATATACGACGTTATTTATTTATGCTTATGTCGGACGACAAAATTTTATTCCTTATCGAAGAAAGAAAAAGAATAAAAAAAAAAAAAAAGAAAAAAAAAAGAAAAAAAAGAGAAGAATACAATTTTAAACTCATTTCCAATAGTTCCTATAATCCATAAAGAATAACATAATGAAATGTCATATCGTATTTAATATTTCCTGTATATGACACTGCAATTAGTACTTAATTAACGCCCGATCAGGATAAATAGAATCCGTAATTACATTTCGAATATAAGAAATACTTTTTATTTCAAATGGCATCACCTGTTCTATGAATACAATTTTACGTTGTTGTAAATCTACGTATAGATGTAATATTAAAGTCAAGAACGACGATAAATCGAAAAAGTCATTCGTTAATTTCAACAGTGAAATATTAACGATAGAAATCTCTCATTACAGATTTAATATCCAATACAATGATAGCTCGTCAAGGATTCTCAAAGATGGGTTATGCGGCCTGTTTTGCCAGTCCTATATTTAATACTTTATTGGGACTGGGATTGACTTATGGTATAGAGGCCGCATATTCTTCGGATTTAAAAGCGAAAATTCGTGTGAGCAACATGGCACCGGGATGTCTAACATTCCTATTCTGTTCGCTATTGACTACGATCATTTACATGAACATTACAGCAACGACTGCACGGCGTTCCTATGGATATCTTCTTTATTCGTTATATTTGGTTTTCATTCTCATTCAGTTTCTCAGCGAGTTTCACGTTATTCATCCCCTTGGAACGGATCATCGTGCGGACGAGTCGGACGGCCGATGAATAATCGAACGTTATCTCCAGAGCATTCTCTCTGGAGCATAATGCTATCCTACGAAATGTTATATGGAAATGGTGATGCGTTTTTCTTTTTTACGTATTCTTTACATTAATGGTATGCCTATGGATTTGATCGATGTCGATGAAATTACCATGATGATAGAAATGTGAGAGAATATTTGTATTTATCCGTATGTACTTACTGTGATCAAACCAGAGAATAAATTTTTTTTTAGATTATGAAGAAACCTACGATGAAACCGTGACTCGAAATTTAAACGTTAAATATTAATGTATAAATATAAGAATTTTATAATTCGTATAGTTACATATGATGTAATTTATTCTTTTCTTTTTTCCGCCCTAACAAATTTATTATAATATCGATCGATAATTCGACGATTTTCGTAGAAAGAGGAAACGAATGGACATGAATGTGTGCATGTGGCATACGACGAAGTGAAAAATACAATGATATTTGAGAAAATATAGCGGTACTGAAATATTCCCTCGATTGCCGATAAAGGATCCCCAATCCTGTCGCTTACGGCTTTTATATGGAAGACATAAAAAAATATTCGGGCAAGTAGTATAGAAGCGGAAGGTCCCGTGGCTTTATTAGATCGTTCTCGGTCATTTCCTTGGGGACGAGGTCACCGGTTACAAAGGTAAAGGCGAAGGTAAAACGTTGCTACGATAAGGTAAAGGTAAGAGTCACGTTCGCAGCCACTAGTTTCTCTACTAACTCTGCTCGTCTTCTTACATTTTGCATGCTTCTCTACATCATGGGAATCTCTCGTAGCGGGCGTACACGAGTGTAATTGAATCTGTTATTAGAGAAGGGACGAGAGAAAGAGAGAGAGAGAGAGAGAGAGAGAGAGACAGAGAGGGAGGGAGGGAGGCAGAGAGAGAGAGAGAGAGAGAGAGAGAGAGAGAGAGAGAGAGACCATCGTCGTCACGTCGAGACTCTTTTTTATGAACTCTTTTGTAATTTAAAGAAGCCCTCTCGTCTGAGAAGAAAAAGGGTGTAATCTTTAAAACGAGTCGACGAACAATACGACTACGTTCTCTCGTTCCTCTGAAAATCTTTTAATTTACGTACTATACAAATATCATTTATGAGAGGCGAACGAGAGTATATTATCAACCGTGAAATATACCTACATATACGTTTCAAAATCAGTGCGATATAACTGCTTGACGGTTATCGGCAATGGATGGGAATATCGGTGAGAGCTAATTTGAAACGTGATTCATGATGGCATCGATCGGAATCGATGATAATGTGTTATCGAAATGCATTGGAACGAAGGAAGTAGGGAGAGGAGGTCAATCCAAATATTCGCGCCTACGCCAAGGGCGCCAAAACGGAGATTATCTACTCTTTAGCAGAAACCAGCTCAATTATGCAAAGTTAATTTACAGAGGAAGCCAACATGATAATTCTAAACCGGTTATGAAAACGAGATGCTATCTACGTCAAGCCTGGAATTCTCTCGTAGGGTAGCCCACCAACTGGATATCTAGATCCGTCGGATTTTCCCCGCTCTGGAGTAGAAAAAAAGAAAAAAAGGATGGGGTCTACGAGAAGGAAAATGGTGGGCAATTTGTAAGCGTGCGAGTTAACGAGCCCATTCACCGAAGCGGCCATTCGTCTTTCCGTGGTAATGCAATCAGCACATTTCGAGTACTCTTTTGCATTCGTTTCTACTGGCTCACCAAAACTCTTCTTCTTTCTCTTCTCCCTTTCGTTCTTTTCTTTCCTATATCTCGTGTCTCGTTCGTTAATTACGTAAAAAATTAATGACTCGTCTTACCGTTCGAATCGTTGTCAGGCAAACTCGCAGAGAAGATAATTAACTACATACCGATACCTGTACAACATCGTTATGCTCGCTGGAGACAGGGATGCCTTGTTTCCAACCCCCTAACCATCCTAAACCTTCGACTTTCCTGCTTCCTCGTACTTTCTCCTTTGTCGTTTCATTTCGACTTTACACGAGATACTCGTAAATCTCGCTTACGCTTTAGTACCATAACGAGAGATCTCGTCGTAAAGAAAACCATTGCTGAATATGGTCGAGTATAGAAAGTAATAGAATGCGCACGATAAAAAATAATGAAATAAATATTAAATATTAATGATCTTTCATCTTGATTAATATTATCCTTGTAACGTATCTTTTTGTATTAATGTTAATTACTTGGATAAACAATTGCATAATATTTGTCTTTAATATTTCGAATGTAATATGAATAGTTACATTGAATGTCTATTCAACATCGTCGAATGGTCCTCGAATAGATTCAACGCAGTTTGTCTCGATACTGAAAGTTAGCAAAGTTTTCCGGAATGACTGAGGACAACAACGAGTATAACAGACGAGAGAGTAAACAAATAAAGAAGTAGACATAGGGCGTGGTCAAATATTCAAACTATAAAACAACGTTCACTGACTAAACCTATATCCTTCTCATTGTTATTAAACTAACCACGAGGAAGATTTACAATATATAATAGTATGACTTTTTTCATCGTAAATTTGGAAACAATCAATGTAGCCAAAAACTGGAGGCGTGTACTTGCGATCGTAAGTATAAAAGAAATCACCCTTGGATATGTATAAGGAAGAACGACAAAAGCATGCGATAAAAGTGTCCGATAAATTTCAATGTGGGCGTGGAATTGTGTGTATCACGCGCAAGATCTCTTGAGTCGTCGAAAAATTTGCGAATATCTCTTTCTCCCTTTCCCGATATGTCCTTTTACTCCTTCTCCAAGACATTCTGTAAAATATGTAAGTCGAGGAGGGTAGCGAACTCGTTTACATGCGTAAAAGGGAGAACGATATAAAGGGAGGAGATGGTCTAACAACCATGTCGAGTCGAAATATGAAAGCAGACCGTAGTATTAATGTTGGACCGGCATTACTACCACCACGTGAATCGAAAGCAAGAGTACTGTCGTCATCGGCAACGGTACCCCGAACAACGTTCTGGACCATCTCTTACAAGAGACAGAACAGAGATTGCCAAGGTTACCATTGTTCCCTGTTAGTAGCCTTTTCAACGTGTGTATACCAAGGGAGCTGCCCATTGTCTACGGCCAAAAGTTTAATTCTCCTTCGTATTCTCTCACTCATTTCAACCCTCCTTCCTCATTCCGTCTCTCCTCCCTTTTTCATCCCCACTTTCTCATCGTCGATAGGAACAATGAATAAAGATGGCTCGAGAGGACGAAAGTTTCGTTCAAATCTCTCTCGCTCTTCACGTTGAAAACATATCCTGAACGTAGATCCTTGCAAGAAGTATTCTTACTAAAAGAGGAAGAAATAGGTATGAAAAAGGAATAATTGAAGGAAGATATCTTTGTGATTTTCTTTTCGACGCTCGTACAAACCTCCTCGTTCTAATTATGAACATTCGTCTCATCTCGAATGAATTTTCATACGTTCTTCTCAACGGCGTATGCCTGAGGAAATGGATTACAAAAATTGGAGCGAGTATTCTTTACTCATAGTCTTTAGAAACGTACGAGGCCGAACGGGATTTTTGAAAGAAAGCTCCTCAGTTCTCTTCATAGCAAAAAGGATTTTCATCCTCGACGGTTTACTCTAACAAAAGCTATTCTGCATATGACTTTTTTTATTCAAGTATATATGCATATATGTGCGTATATACGTTGAATAAAGTTGGAATCATACATATATATATATATATAAAAGATTAAAGTCGAGAAGATTGCATTACGAACGATTTCACTGATTGCATTATTATTTTACAGTTATATCTAATATGACCAATGCCAAGTAATTTTAAACTACATACGTATTGTGAAATGAAAAAGTGCCAAAAAAAGTCAGACCGAATCGATTACATGGATATCAAATCGAGCCTTGAATCAGATACTGGATCTTTGCCCAGACTCCATAGAAAAATCTCTGACGAAAATGGTCGTGCCAACGAGAACTCACATTCCTTTCAGACGGGGTGTTTATTTGAGGGTAGAGATCACGATGATACTGAATAATAACGAGCCCTGAAGAATACCCTGTACGTTCATCTCCGTTCACCCTTATTTCACCATATACTGTTACGGATTTTCCAAATCGGATACGCTACATACAAAGTTACAAAGAATGATTTGTTTCGATAAAATCGTATAGAATATAACAAAACTATATTTTATAATATAAAATCTTTTGCGACGTAACTTTTATGAAATTAATGTTGGACATTTGAAGAATGAAACAATTCGTGTCATTTTAATTTCTTCAATTCATGTAAGAATTAATTAAAATAAAACGAATGTATAAATAATTCAACTTCATGTAAAAGAATTCAAGATTATTTACGATTCACTACGTTATCATTCGTTGTTGAATTTGTAAAAATCCTCAGCGAATTTTAAGGAAATTCATGCGAATAAAGAAAAAAAAAATTTCGATGCGCAATATATTAGGGATGGACTTTTCTTCTCCAGATTCTGGATTGGTGCCCAACATCCATATAGAAGATTCTTGTCTGGTTCCTTCCGTGCGAACGAGAAATAACGTGGCTCTAACGTCAGACCATTTGATCCGAAGCACCCTACAGTCAAAGATTTTTGATACACGCAGATGGAACATTATTGAGAATAAAACGTGTATATTCTTAACTTCATCTCTTCATTGTGCGAAAATCATCAAGTCGAACGATATTTTAAAAGGCAAGAGGTCTATTTCAGAGTAATTGACTTGAAATCTGCTTGAATTTCATTTAGCCGATACAAAATTCAACGTATTATAGTGTATAATTTTCAGTTATCAAAGTTAACACAAATCGGATACACCAACGTGTAATCCCCATCTCTACGATAAATTAAACACATATTCGATGTTGATTAAAAGCAGATCATATAAAAATTATTCAGTAAAATATTAGTGCAATATAAATTCTCATGTAAATTTGATATTATATAAATATCACCTGCGTTTACTCTTCTTTTAAAAAAAATATAGTTGAGTGGAGATTTGTTCAAATTTTATTCAGATTTTTTCTTTCGTTTCTTTCTACTTTTAACTTAAATACGAGAGAGAGAGAGAGAGAGAGAGAGAGAGAGAGAAAGAAAGAGAGAGAGAGAGAGACGCGTTAACGAGTTCGCATATGGATCTTTGCGTCTTTATTTTTTATCTAATTAAATTTCATTTACTTTTGCCTTTTTCCTTCTATATATGGAAAAAAAAAATAATAAAATAGAATAATATAGTTTAAAATTTCATATTTTCTTTCTATATTTTATGCAAATATACGATAACCGTATTAACGAATCTACAATTAAATCACGAGTTTAATTTTGCCAACGTTGCTGTTAAAACAACTACGTCTCAAAATTACGACGCATATTTCAAACAGATCTTTGCCAGACTGCTAGACCATTTCTATTCAATTAATGGCTATGCACCTGAGCGATTCCTCGCGAAGATTAAATATAAGCAATTATTTCAGCGAACGTATTGCGAAAGAGCAAAATACGATTTAGTAATTATAGTTACTTAACAAAAATAATGGAGTTTTATAATTGCAGAATTCATATAATTACAAATTTTCTATTCGATATATTTGTCAACGAATAATTAAAATCAGTCAATTGTAATTTTTTTCATTTTCAATAATCCCAATGTTCTTTGAGTAACTTTTGATTAACTCAGTTTATTGTATATTAATCTTTAATTGTATATCAATTTGTGAAGCGATTACACTAATACAATTAAAAAATAAAATTTCTCTTGTATGAAAACGCTATATAAAGTTTATTTCTTACTTCGTAAAAGTATGCGGATATGAATTCTATTGGAAAAAAAAAAAGAAAAGAAAAAAGAGAAAAAAATTTTTATCGATCTTAAGAACTTATACCGAATAATATCGGTAATGTGTAAGTACACGTCATACGATTTACCACCGACACCGTCTAGCTTCTATAAATTATATGAAGAGTGTTCTCTTACATTATAGTAGAGTGCACGTAAATGCACGAAGCTTTCTCTCTCGAAACCCACTTTCGTTCAGCTGAAAAATCGCATCGATAACAGTGACGAAACACCCACGCACCTTCCAAACGATTTACCTTTATCACGCGCTCGTTCGCATATTCCAGAATTACACGATTCTAGAACGTATCGCAGTGCACAGGTGCGATTCATTTGTTACGCGTCGTATCTAAAGATTACCTCATTAATGGGAATTCATGCAGACCGATTCTGATTTTCCGTCGGTGATATAATATCGGCACGTGCAAGAAATGTCCATTGACCGAGCATTCGATCTCTTACGATTGTTACAGCTGCATATAACGGAAACGAAGAAAGTAATAAAATGTTACGATTGGTCGAACTTCAAAAGAGAACTTCATAACACTTATAATTTTATCGTATTTGGTTGTTCAAGTCTCATATAACGATCGATAGTTTCCTTTAGGAATGCCGACGGAAACCAATAAAATTAGAAATTTATGGGACTTCAACAAAGTACTGGATCTTTACGTATCTTTTCCAATGCCCAGACACGTATTTCTTTCAATAATAAATACGACAAGAGATAGTACCGTTTTGTCAATAAAACGATGAGACACTTTGAACGAGAAATGAACATTCTAGAATTGTGTTTTTTTTTTTTTTTCAGTTCCCTTTGCAAAGAACCCTTCACCTCGAATAGCTTTCACTTGGCAATATGTCAGCCGAATATAGACTAGGTAGATCGCAATTACGTAACAACACGAAAAATTGGAGTAAGATCGATCAATAGAGAGAGAGAGAGAGAGAGAGAGAGAGAGAGAGAGAGAGAGAGAGAGAGAGAGAGAAAAAGACAGATCCACTCTTTCAAGAGATTTCTATGAAAACTTATTAATTTTTTTAAGTTTCTGAAAAATAGATACGCTTTGAAAGAATTTTTTTTTTCTTTTTTTTTTTTTTTTTTCTTTTTATGGAACACATATGAATCATATATAGTGAATTTTTAAGAAATAAAAAATCACATTCTTATCAACGTTATTCTAGAAATGGAATTAAACGTGCTTTTTCTTTCTCGAGATTCATCCAGGCCAATGATAAGACGCAAAAATAACGATGCTTAAAACTGCTACGTCAATATGACGCTACTCAGTAGCCTTTTTCCCCCCATTCTTTCCTCTTAAACCATCCTCTTTTCCTATCCAAAACCAACTTCTTCTCCTTGCATCCAACCTGCCACTCTGTAGCAAACCTCTTCCCTACTGGCCGCTTCGTATCTTTCCTTCATAGGATTTCACCGAGTTTGATATTCTACCAGAAAATATATTGTAGTCAGATAAAATATATTACGTGTGTGAGATATTATACCCGTATTACTTATATCTACCAAAGTAGGAAATGGCTCAACAATGATAAACTGCACACTTACGCGTAATTCGAAATGGATAGATCGATGCCACGAGTTTTTCGGTTTATTCCTCCTACATAACGTGATATATAAGAAAAGCACGATATAATTTATACGATACACTTTGAGAATTCGATGATTCAGATATTATAAGAAATACGCGCCGATATTGAACGAAATGGTGTTTGTCGATCGCTTTTCGATATCATGAATCGAGAATTTTACAATATTTGCAATATTTGCAATACATCTGCATAAGAGTATTTTCAAAGATTTATTTATTATAAAAGAAAAGTCGAGATTATATTGTACCATATGAATTCCATTTCATTATAAATTTAAGGAAATTTTATCTTCTCTTTTACAAATTTCAATGCGTTTCGCTATGTAAAATTTAATACGTAGATTTAATAATATATTTCGAAAATCATACATCCGTTTCATTTTGTATCGTCCGGTATTTTAATCGTCTGTGAAAATCTTCACAACTAAGTACATAAAAGAAATATTTTATTTTATGTATTATTAAATCTGAATCTCAATTTTTTATTTACGAATTATCTATCTATATTGAAAATTTCAGTTAGGTTAAAATAAAAAATAAATATTTATCATTACTGTTCATATTTATTTATTATTATTGCTATTTTTTTTTCCTCGTGATATTGATGTTTGTAAAGGATAATAATTCTTTTTTCATGAATCTGTTGAATCGGTCAGTTATATCCGCGGTTGTAATAATCCAAAAAGCTTTTTATTTTTTCTATGCGGCATACTACCGATAACGGATTACGTATTTTGTTTTATTACCTAAATTGCAGTTGTAAAACTCATTTGAATAAAAACCATTTTCCAATTTGTACAAAACGATCGCGATCGATCTTTCATGACGAAATGAGAAGTACTTTTCCATGTCAATTTTCTCATATGAGAGAACATTGAATGTATATATCGATAAAATAAACTGATTAAGTTTCATACGCTTCTATTATTATCTACGCTAATAATAGGTGTTAACATATAGCTCCAAAATTATAGAATACATATTTATTATATTCATATTATTCGAAAGAGAAAAAGAGAGAGTGAGAGAGAGCGAGAGAGAGCGAGAGAGAGAGAGAGAGAGAGAGAGAGAGAGAGAGAGAGAGAAGAAGAAGGTCTAAAGATATTATATTATATTTGCCAACGTAGAAGTGGATTCATTGAATTGGAGTTGCGATATTATCTTTAGGATTTTCTCGATAAGCGTATGAACATATTCTTGTGTTCGTTTAAATATTATTATAAAGTCAGCTCGTATTCATAGATCTACAAAATATGTACGTGTGTCTGTGTGTATGTGCGCGCGCACGCACTCATGTGTGCTTGTGTGTAAAAGAAAAATCAATGACTGAATAGAAGTAAGAGATCGAAAATTAATTTTTCAATGGAAAGTCGCTAACTGATGCCAAGCGAATTTAAAATCAAGTCGTTCGTTCTAGCGAAAGTAATGAAAGGACGATGCTCCGTTTCTATGTCCAAGCTCTTGCCATTAATTTATTTGAAATTCTATTCTGCGGTCTCATGCGAATATCCCTAAACGGACTGGGTTTAATTTTCTACGTGGTCCGGGAGTACTTGCATTAAATCCACCCGGATGACGATAAATTATTCGCTTCGAATTATATAGTTTAAGCTGATGGGAATATTTGAAATCTGGAAAACATCTAATTACCTTAAACGAAAGTTCCTAGTAAATATGGAATAACAATAAGATCATTTCTTTCTTTGAGAAAATAGTTTGATAGAAAAAAAAGAGAGAGAGAGAGAGAGAGAGAAAGAGATTTAATCTTTCTAATATTGATGCGTTTTTAAATATCGTTCACACATAAGACATTAAATGACGAATTTAATTTCATTTGTTCATTCCAAAGTTTTAGACTGAAAATGAGTGAGGAGGAAAGAACAAAGAGGCAAAAAGTTTTAATTCACGAGTACGCGTACAATGGTGGAATTCAACAAAACGCGTTGGCTCTATAGGAAGAAGGATATTTTATTTGACGAGAAGTTGACTTGGTAATGCCGCAAAGAGGATCAAGTTTGACCCGTAAAAATTGTCTTCTTTCGAATAGCACCGAGTAAAACTCAGGAGTCTTCTTATTTAACGATGCATTTATATTTCACAATTTCATCTTTAAAGCTGATTATGAATACTTAAAAATTAGCTCGGTCTGGGCGGATTTTAAAGCGAATAAATTCTCTTCCGTTTTCTTTAGTTTAACTTACCTCTTCGAAACAATAATTATTTCGTTCAATACTCTTTCCGAACGTATTTGAAATATATTATGAAAAAGGAAGTATCTTCTAAAGTATATTTTAATAAATTTTTTTTTTAAGTTTCTGACCGTTCGTTCTACATTTCAAGGATTTACTTATGCTACGTTCATAAAGCAAGGGACCCTGTGCAAGAAGGCAACGCGAAATTACTCAAGAGTAACAAGGTAAGCTATGGCAATTCCGAACTAGGAACTTTGCGTGCTGCTACTGCACGAATAATTATCGATGTGGTCGCATACTTCACACCTGACGTCATCTTTCAGCTCCCTTCGACCGAACTGAGCTTCGCCACTCTCCTTGGATCAAGAAAGACTTGCGGTTCTCCTTTACGAAGTAACTCTGACAAGTGTGGAACTTGAGTTCCTCTTACTTCTAAAATAAGACGATGGACATTTTGATCCAAGTTTGATCGATCGAACTTTGTCCCAATCTCGAAAGGACCTAACTACAATTTTCAACAACTCGCAAACAATTATATTGCAATTTTGTGAGAACGAGTCGATACTGAAAGAAACGTGAGCAATCCTATATTGGTCGGATTTTCGATAAATTACAGACTCTATCTTCGGGGAAACATTCTATGATCTGTAATATCATTGTTTGAAATAATTCTTAACTTATAGGGAGCCCATAAAACTTATTATACCGATATATCATGAACATTAGAAATATAAGACACTTTGAGAAGAAGAAAAACAAAGGATCAATATTACAAATTTGTCATTCTTATTATCTAAATAGATATAGTCTATAACACAGAAATATTTGATTCTACTTAATTGCATAGATTTGTAATAGTCTAGTTAGAAAAATGTTTTTCATTTTGATAGTTCTTAAAGTTTAAGAGCAATTTGCTAATAGGCCTCGTTAAGATTCTTGCACCGTTAATCGAAAACGATCATGTTTTATGCTTGAAAATGAAAATAGACTGGGAATGGAAATTCTAGTGAAAGAAGAATTGTTTGTAATTTTATGAGAGATATAAACGAGAAAAGTCGATACGTTACTGAGAACCGACAGTTGTATGGCGTAATGCTATAGAGATATTATTAATTGCTTCTAATCTTAAATGAAGAAAAACGAATGGATGAGAAAATGTTGAAAAAAAAAGAGAGAGAGAGAGGAAGAGAAAGAGAAAATGATAGAAGAATCTAAAAATTCGAAAGAACAAAATAAAAAGATAGAGAGAAAGAGAAAGGAAAAGAGAAAGAAAGAGAGAGAAAGAGAGAGAGAGAGAGAGAGAGAGAGAGAAAGAGAGAGAGAGAGAGAGAGAGAGAATTGTGAACGATCGCTTTCAACAAAATGAAGAATGATCGTTTAATAATAAGAAATCGATTACTTTCCTTTTCTTGGAATATCTCTAATATTGGAATATCGAAAGATTTCAACGTTACCATTCTACTCGTTGTACTAACTATTTGATTCAATGATAAAATTATTCATTGAAGTAAAACGTGGATTATGGATGAAATTAAAGATAATTAGTTCGGCTCGTTTCGGTTTAAGAATTATGAACACTACGATAAAGTTTCATCAAGAACACCGTCAAAATATTTCAAATTCAATGAAATATGCTCGTATCGCCGTGCACTTAGCTATCGAAAACGTGAGAACTTAATTAGGTAATTAAGTATATGAAGTTATCGAACGTATCGATCCATCTATAGTACAGAGATAGGTAGCTCATAAAAGACTCAAACAGGGGAAGAATTCATAACTGAATATATTTGCTCTTATTAAGTTTAACGAGAAAACTCGTTTCTTAGTGTGATAAAATTTACTGGGAATTCGTCGGGTATCGAATATCAAGATTTTCGGTTATACTTAACGACGTTCGCGCGTTCGTCGGTACCACGAACGCGTTTCGAAATTGGAATGGCAGTTCCGTTCTCGCTATCGTAAAAGCAACGGGAATCGAATCGGGTGAAGCTTTACGAAGCTAGACTACTATTGGGCTTACTAACTTTTATGACCCCCTTCCCCAAGTCTTCGTTCTCGCCAGTTCCTCTCTCCATAGAACCTGCCTTCGAATTCCATCTCCAGACTCGATCGATCGATTCTTCAAATGTCTTCGAACTCTTCCTACAGAAACTCCAAATCTTTACCAGATTATTATTATTATTATTATTATTATTATTATTATTATTATTATTATTATTATTATTATTATTATCATCATTCGAAAGATTAAAATTTTTATAAGCAATGTATCATTTTAATATTCTCAATTCTCCTTATATCCCTCGTTATCATTTCTTATCATTTTTTCCTTTTCCTTTTTCTCTCTTTTTTTCTTGCTTTTTTTTCTTGTTCCTTTTTTCTTTTTTTTTTTTTTTTTTTTTTTTTTTTTTTTTTTTTTTTTTTTTTTATATTCGACCGCACAATGAAAAATTCCTGTGCACTGTAAAAAAGTCGAAATAGTCACGTCAGCTTCAGATGATGTATGAGTATTTTTGTTTGTTTAGCCGATTTTTTGTTACTCGACTGAATTCGGCTCGTTGCTGACTCCGTATGAACGACTCTGCTTCGACCGCGTTGCATACCGACAAGCTTTCCCTGCTTTTTCCCTTTTATAATTGCGAAAAGTGGAACAAACATTCTTCAAGCTTTATCGCTTTTGTAGAAATAGACACAATTTTTCGAGTTGTTTGTAACTAGTGAGTTGTAAACTGACTCGGCGAATATGAGATATTGCGATATTGAAAAAAATATTCCTATTTTTTTTTTTTTTTTTTTCTTTATGTATGTGATATTTATATCTATTTTTAAAGAAGAAAAATGTACACATGTAAACACGATGTATAAAATGTATAAAATTAAATTCAAAAGGTAATAGAAACGAATAATTGCTTGTACTGTTGTATTGACTAGATAAAAAAAAAAAAAAAAAAAAAAAAAAAAAAAAAAAAAAAAAAAATTTCAAATATATTTTTATCAAGAAATTTTGTTTTTTTTTATCATCGAAAGTAAATTGTCGCTTTTAGTTTTAAAATACACACCCGGTATGTACATATAAAATCAGTCAGTGTATGAATGTAAGAGCAAGGGCATATCTCAGCAAGAAGCCGTTCAACGTCTCTCTGTACCATCCTGAGTCAATAGAACCATCGAGAGAGCTACGCGAAAGGGTGCACTTTCAACCGGAAGATAAGACACTCCTTACTGAAGGGAAAGCCTTTTCGAATGTGAGACCAATTCTACAATTTCGAGAGAATTCCTTGAGAAAGTTGGCTCCCTGAGTTTCTAGAATTGAAGAAGATTGATCCAAGGTCGAAATCGCATCGATTTACTTGTACCAATGCTCTTCTTTCTACGAGAGATCTAACCAATGCAAATTTAACATTTTATTGCATATTACGATCAAATAATATATCACTTTAAAATAAAATCTATTTGCAATAAATATCTATATTTTACAATGGATTTTATTAATAGAAATAATTATTACACGATCCTCTATCTTAAAGTTATTCGAGCATAGTAATTGTCAATTAACTATACAATGTACCAAATATATAATTTTTTTAATATCAAATATATAAATTTTCTTGTCATATTTACAATATAAATATCGTTGTGAGTTGAGCGTAATTTAAAGCTTTAACACCACATAAAATCTCGAACGATGCTAAAGTAAAAACAAAAAAAAAAAAAAAAAAAAAAAGAAAGAAACCAAAGTGCAATCGTAAAAATAGCACGAGAACGCTCGAGGAAGCGATTACAATTTACTCGTCGTGTAGGGTTTTCAAACAGGCCATCAGCAACAACAGGAGTACCACCTTCTAGTGTCGTTATATTCTCTATAGAATTGATTTCAATGAAATTCACATTTTTATTTCTCGCCATTTCTTTTAGCAGTTGAATTTACATTTTATTGTACTTGAAACTTCAAAACGTATTCTCTCGGAAACTATTGATTCAGAACTTTAAAAAATAGTACCATTCTAAAGAAAGTTAAAGAAACTTTAATAATGTTACAACACTTGACCTCAAATTTCGTCATTTAAGATTTTTAAAGGTGTTATCACCTCCCTTTAAGAGTTAGCCCAATTTAATAGCCAGATTTTATAAAAGGACCTGTTCCTCTTGAAAACAAAATTGACTTGTCTTAGCATTTTTCTAAAAAAAAATCATTAGATTTCATAATAATAAAAAATACGATGAACATTTTTCGTTAGGACACCATGTATGTATCGATCTTTTATTTTCTATCTTTAATCAAATTCTGTTCCATGAGTAACTTCCTTAAAATGTATTTTTTTATGTTCGACGCGTATAATTTATTAATTAAAATCTTATTGTCATTGATAGCGTTTATATCGAAAGAACGTAGAAAAAAAAAAGATTAGAGTAAGTATAACGATATCATTAACGAACTAATCATCTAACCGAAATTTTTAATTATACGAGTAATCGTTAAAAGATCATACGTTAATAAAAGTTTTGGATAAAAATTTTTAATTAAAACGAACTAATTTGAGAAAGAATTTCATGGATAAGAATCGCATTCGATATTCATAATACTAAACCGTATCGATTAATTTCTTATGTCTACATATATTCCTTCGGTTTAATATACACGAGTTATTCAAATTAAAAAAAAAAAAAAAAAAAAAAAAAAAGAAAGAAAGAAAAATGAAAAATAAAAGAAGAAAGAATAAAATAAAACCAAATTAAAAATAATAATATAGAGACAATTTTACGAATCGTCGTTTTCAGTGGAAAGACGTTTTCGCATGGGAGTGCAAAGTTTTACCAATTTTCTTTACGATAGCCAAGAGTATAATAAAATAAAACAGTATCGAATTGTTCGTTGCTTTTGAACGTCAAGTTTCGTTCGTGCCTCCGCTTGCTTTGTATAGCCCTTCTATGTAAAGGAAAACAAAATGGAGTAAGATTCTAGATACGCGCATACATTTCTGAACTCGCAATCTTCTTCAAGCAGGATGAGAAAATTTGATCAAGGAGAGAATAGGTGTATTATAAACGAGACTTTGCAGTTTTTTACTTGATAAACTTCGACTCTATACCTACTATTAGTTTTTAACTATTACTTTGACCCTTTCAAAAAGTTCTACGAGATGTTTACTATCTTTTTACTTTATAATACTTCGTAAAAAGGAAAAAAAGGAAGATGAAAAAAGGGGAAGAAAAATTGGTTCGTATTTCTTCCTGATTAAATATCGTAATTGTAATAACATTAAGTAGATCTTATACATTCTTATATTATTCGCAATGTTATTCAAACAATGAATGATTATAAAATTTCAATTAGCTGATAACTTATTATAATTAGAGTTAATGCGATGTACATTGAATTTTAATATAGTAATATTTATCGAATGATCCTCTCATTAGAATTTATTTATGCAAGTATGTTAAATCTAATAAGAGAGAGAGAGAGAGAGAGAGAGAGAGAGGGAGAGAAAGAGAAAGATGTTCGTACTACGTAATAGTAATTAAAAATCGAAATGTTATTATTAATTAAAATAAAAGAAAAAAAAAACACAAAGAATTAAATAAACAGTTATATTTCAGTTCAAGTTATATTAAAAAAAAAAAGTGATCGTTAGTGAGAGAACACGTACTCTTATGAAAAGTTTAGCAGCGTATGTACTTGAAATACTTCCACTTCGTGTACCGAGAGAGAGTGGAATAACGACCCTTAGCCCTTAATTACCACTTTACCAAGCGGACAAGCGTTACGACAAGCCAAGTCTGTCAAGTGAGTAGTTTCAATAAACGTATAAAATATCACGAGTTTCTAGAAATGTACTCATTAATAGCCTTTGCAAAGTGACATCTGCTCTTTATCCGATACTAGTACATACATATGTGTATACATGGATTATATTAGCCGTGCATAAAAGGATGTATGCAAGTGCGAATCTATTTGATGTCGTTAACGAGAATGTATAAGTATGCTACATTTCAATAACAACATCCAGTGAATATGTTCTCATTGTTCTTTTCAATATTCTATTCTAAAGATCGTATGATAAATGAAAATAAAAATGAATGAAATTTCATGTAACTTAAGAGAAAATATTTCAATAGAAATTAAATATATACCTATTTGTAATTTTAATTATACTTTAATTCTTTTTAATATTTTAGGAATGAAAAATCATTATTTTGCAGGACTATTTTTAAATGTTCTCCCTTGAGTGATATCAAACAATAAAAAGGATTGTTGATAAAAATGATCGATAACGAAAAGAGTGTACGGTCACTTATTTTTCTTATAGAGAACGTACAGAAAAATACGGAAAGTCGGAAAAGTATGAGCAGGTGAATGGAGATGGAAGAGGGTTGGAGGGGTACGCATCGGACAGCTATTTTGCAAGTAGATACCTGGCATTCCCTCGGGCTACCATAGAGAGCCCGCATATGCGCAATCCGTAGCACGTTCGAATGTTACACTTACACAAAAGCAGGAGAGATTGTGTGCACAGTGGGTGGCTCGTTGCTCGTCAATATACGCGCGTGCGTTCAACCCCGCGGCCGATGTATTCTCGATCATATCTCAAACCCGAGGAACAGTGGCGGCAGAGGAGATGGTTGGTCGACCGACCGACACGTCCCTACTAATTAACAATCGCTATTAGCCGACTTGGTCAATTATACCTAAATTATTCTATCGGTGATACCATACCGATTCCATGCAGATTCATAATTTGTTAAAGAATGTTAAAAAATTTTCTTTTGGATCATATTTTTCTATATATTATTATAAAGATATTATTTGAAAACAAAAAGAAACAACAAAATTGAGAAGAATTAAGAAATTACTAATAGAAAATTAAGGAATTACTGCGAAAATTAAGAAAAAAAAAGAAAAATAATGTATATCTTCGAATACAGATATCAAGATCACAGAATGAAATGCAAAAAATTATTTATTGTCAGAAGATAGTACCATTGTAAGTGCGTGAAATAAATTAGTTTAAAGTGTAGGATCTAAATTATCGAGTTACTGCATGCAGGTACCAATATCTTTGACCGCGTTTGCAAAAGCCGATAGTATTTACCTTAGACATCCCCGATGAAGGTACAATAAAGGCTTGGACTAACACGTTGAACTTACAGTACCTCAAAGCACTAGTAAACCTTGTCTGTGTATTTCACACATCTATACATATATACACATGTTCATATGGGTTAATAGCGGTCAAGACCGATAACGTTGGAAATTGTCTAATCCTTTGGCTAATCCTTGCTTAGAATTAGTAATTAGAATCCTTAGATAAACTCCAACAAAGGAAGATTATTTAGACATTAACGAGAGTAACATTTTCTCCGAGTTATTTCTGTGAACCATATCAAGAGAAACGCGTTGAAACGATATAACATGGTGTAACAGGTTTAACGTCGACGAAGGTGTGCACGTCTGCAATCTCGAAAGTAAGATATGACAGAAGCACGTCGTTTCCTTTATAGCTGACACGGAATCAGTTCGAAATATTCTCTGGGATGTCATACTGTTGTCCGAGCGTAAAACGATAGGAGATTTCATAGTTTTACTATTTGAACACGTTATACCATAGAATTGGTATACCAAATATTTTAACATGAAAAATATCACAAGGGTATAGTGCAATCATTATTTAAACTAAATGCTACTGTATCACAAAGTTTTGTTTCATCGAATATTGGAAATAATTTTCATGCTGGTATTTAGGATTTGTATTACATCACAGAATTCCTTTTAAATTTAAAATGATACGAGCACTTTCAAAATCATTGCTATCAATGATAACGATATCGATATTATCTACGTTACTATAGAATTTTCTATCCGTATTACGTTCTATGATTTCGACAATGAAATTTCACCAAATATAACCATAATATCTCTAAAATTAATGACACGAAAATCAATGGTGTATACTAATTTATAAATTATTATTTAATTTTATCAGATATGCGTGTTCGACCAAAGTAACGTGTATCACGAACTATTTATATTCAATATATTTTTTATTTCATTTCTTTCAGCTTTCTTTTGGCGTATGTTTATGCGCTGAAAACGCATATCGATCTAAAGAAATAAACCAGAGCCAAAGCGAGAAATGGACCGAAAGTTTGTTCTTTTCGATGCACGGAAAGTGGCATCGTTCAAAATTGAATGGATTCGATTGACGAGCTATATGTACAGTCAGTTGCAGAAATATTTCGACATTTTTTCGATTCGAATTTTTTTTTTTTTTTGTAAGCAAAGTGGTCTGACTTTTTCAGTACATGCATATGAAATTAGTATGCCATATGAAGTATGTAAACATTTTAAAGACAAATATCAAAATATATAAATTTATTAACAATATGAATACTAATACGTGAAATTTTATTTTAATAAAAACAAAATCTTCTTTGATAATTCATTACGATTTGATAATTGCTGTTTCGCGTGTTATTACAATTTTATTGATATTATCGTTAAGTCGATATTCATATACTTACATATATTAATATCGGAGACTAACTAGTTCGATTTTCGTTCAGTTCTCAACAAGGGGATTTATCAGATTCGAATTTTGGAAGCAGGCTTTGTCGTTCATTGAATCATTTGACCAACGTCAATCGCATATTGAATCAATCTCCATCGCTCGCGCATATTTACCTCACGTAGCTGTTAATAGGCGGGAAATACCTTGCGACGTGAACAGAATTTCAAATATGATATTTACGCACAAGCGTTCGAAATGTAAAACTATAATTAAAATCATTAGATTTTCTAATTCAAAATTATTGTCCTTATATATGATATATTATATTATATACTATATTATATTGTATTGTGCTACATATTATATTAGAATTACTCTCTATTATATATTATAAAAACTATATATATATATATATATATATATATATATATATATATATGTATATTTATTTATTAAGTGTTTATAAAAACATTTTATGTCTAATATTATTCACATTATACTTCCTAATAGTAAGATTTTCATTAATTTAAAGACCCAATAATATCTCGTACTTCATTAAAATGTACGAAACTTCTACTCTAAAATCTCTATAAAGTCGAGTTCTACATTCTGCGAACTCCAAAGAAATTTACTTATCAATTTACTTATCGCATTCAAAATAGCTACACGAACCAATTCAAGGAAGGTAAACAGTTTAAGCACTTAAGTGAAGTCTCTAAATCTAACAAATTATTTCCAACGTTAGAAAACACAAAGCAAATCGATTCTAAGTTTCAACTAAAATAGAGAGAATACTTTCGTATATCCAATTTATTCTCAAACGTAAAATGTTAAATAACCCGTAACTTACATTAGTCGAGAATATTTTTCTGAGGATATCTACATTGTAAGATCGCATTAGAAGTAATAAATTATATTATAAGAAAGCTTTTCCCTTTATCGTTTCCTTCGAGACGTTGTATAGTTACGGTCCTGCTTCTTGGCGAAGCCTTTCTCCTCATTTCGAGGAGATCCACAATCTTTTCCCGCTAACTCGACTCCCACCATTTTCGTCCTTCTATCTGCGAGTCATGTTGTTCAATTTTCTTCCATGCTTTTTAGACATGATAAATATTTTATTATCTCTAGGAATTCCTGGAAAAAATCTTGATTAAATCGGATAGAATAGGTTTCTTAAAAAAAAAAAAAAAAAAAGAAAAAAAGGAAAGAAAGCCAATTCAAGAATATCTACTTTTCATTCTTTATGATCAATACGAAGATCAATTTCGATGTTTATTTTATACGAAAATATACACGTTCAATTGGACGAATATTTCCCTTTAAAATCGCAATGCGCCTTTCCATTCTCCGAAATCGTCTTATGACTGAACTATATCCCTTGGCATTTACGGAATGGACTCGTTAAAATTTGAACGCTTGGCTTTCCTATTATTCTCTCGTTAGTAATCTCAACGGGCCAGCTAGAAATTCAGGTACGTGTTTGTTGCCGAAAAGCAATCACGTTAACCCGTCTTTGCCTAGTCATTGTTAAAAGTTTAATTCTATGCTAATAAGAAAAAGATAAACAACAAAATCGTTTTGGAAGAAATTGTCTAATAAAATGTAGCTCTGTATATATATTGATATATTAAACAGTTTCAATAGAGAGTTCAGTAATACGCACGAATAAACATACATACATACATCGATAGAGTGAATCATGATTATCTAAACTACCATCTATTTGTGTATTACTTAATTTTCCATTTAAAATGTCATTGAACAGGAAGGAAAATGAGATAACGTATAATCGGTTGTATACTCGACCTATTTATCCTCTATCGAGTCGTCTAGCAGATGTTTCATGAATGAATATATATATATATATATATATATATATATATATATATATATATATTTCTTTCATTGATGTAAACATTGATTCATATATACGCATATGTTATCTTGATTTTATATGTTCGTTAGTTGAAATAAATAGATTCAGTTTATATTGGTACTCTGATACTCGTTATGAATATTCAAGAGTTAATTAATTATTGATAATTATTTTTCGTATTTATAATTATCAAAAATAGAAATGTATTACTAAAAAAATATTTATTTTCGTCGTTTTTAAAATGTTTCATTAACCGTATCATTTCTTTTTCGATGAAAAATTAAAACCATTCGAAACTGTACCATGGAAATATGAAATAACTGAGAAATTATTTTTCACGTATTGATAAAAAGTTCTTATATAGTTTTGCTAAAAGTTAAATAATGTAAAGTTATTAAATTAATGCTGACATGTAAATTTCACGAATGATCGACAATCATTGTTTCTTGTATTTATTTAATAAAATTAATCACTTGAGAATATCTCTATATTATTATTCGATATCAAAGATTTTAAATAGATCTTAATTATATTACGCATAAGTAAATTTGTGAATGTCTATTTATTGATACAATACATACCTAATTATTAAAAAGTACAAAAGAGAAGAGCCAAATTGTTAAAAATTTTATCTACTACGAACAACACCAAAGATCAAACGTAGGTACCATCTAACTTGGACGACGATCAGCGAGCGAATGTTAGTTGAAATACAAACAGTAGGTAGATATATATATATATATATATACAGAACGTAAACTCGCAATGTTGGCATTGATCTCATTTGGTTCGATGTTTCTTAGTTTCGTCCTACCTCTTGGCTTCACCAAAGTTTACGAACTAACCTATTTACTAAATTCGAATGTAAATCGTCTTTCCATCGAATGACTTTTCTCATTTAGAAAACTTTGAAGGATTCAATTTTTTGATTAGCATTTTTACCATAATAT
Organism: Vespa crabro; assembly: GCF_910589235.1. Lineage (NCBI taxonomy): Eukaryota > Metazoa > Arthropoda > Insecta > Hymenoptera > Vespidae > Vespa > Vespa crabro. Next base: position 4,126,267 of record NC_060955.1, read on the forward strand.
TTGACAAATCTTAAAAATTAAAATCATCATGTCAAATCGAACGTTATCTTAAAAATCTTTTTGCACTCTGAATAAAAACTATCCATGATATTGGAGACATTGCTTGTTCTTCGTATTTTCAGATATTTTGCATGCGATTCCGAAATCACAGCAAACGTTAGCCCCTGTCGTGCAAGGTAATCCGGAAAATCGAAGAGTTTATGCAAAATTATTTAAATCACCGTACTTTCTCTTTCAACTCAGTCGTACGAAGATATTCATATAGTTTCTACGTATCTTGCCGATGCTCTTAAAGTTAGTTTCTTTTTTTTTTTAATATTGAATCCCTTTGTTTCCGTGATAAGGATAAGAAGAAAAGAAAAAAAAAAAAAAGATTTATTCTTGCAGTATAATATTTGTATTACGACAAAATTGTAGCGTCCTAATAAGCTCATTTTTAAATAAAATTATATCTTATACTTGATTCTTAGATGACGATGACAAATATTGCTAATTTTAAGTATATTTTTAAGTTACAGCGAAAGATAAAAGAAGAAGACAATCAACTAAAATTTCTTCCAGCTCTCCCCACCCCCTCTCTCTCTCTCTCTCTCTATCTCTGTTTCTCTTTCTCTTCGTCGGCTTTCTCTTGGTACATTCCTCGTACATAGTATACCTCAACTCTCTTAGTACCTTCTCCATTGGTAGAGATCTTCTTGACGGTTGCCCGAGAGGAACGAGACGCCGAGACTCGAGAGCCATGAAATATTTCGACCAGCAGCTATTAATCGCGGCTGCTGATCGTTCGTGCAGAAGTAACGGCCTTATACCCGTAAAATAATTCATGCCGCGTACTCTCACCGTCCGATGATTTATTTCGCGTGACAGCCAGGATATCTTCCTACGGTATCCTCCCTTCAGACCTATCCACGAATTTATATCGCATTACGTTCGTTAAGCGAATTCCAACGTTGATTTTCCTAAGTTTCGAAATCGTCGCCAACTGAGAAGAGAATGTATTACGTACAATGATACTATTTGAGGTTGTTACACAATCGATTAGTAAAGCCAATCGAAATTGAGAAAATCAGCTTCATATCGATCGGCTTGTAAACCGTTTCCAATTTAACCAATCCAAGATTACGATCATACGAAATATTCATCAAGCCATGTTAATCGAAACGCAATTTGATACGAGTCAAACGCTAATCATTGAACCATTCTCTCTAGTCATGGCTTGACCAAGCGTAACGTTTGATAATTTCGTGATGCTACGTGCGCATAGAAGTGTGCTCACATGGAAATTATTATCTATAAAAAAAATGAAAATTCTTCGAAATCTATTTCCATTAATATTTATCCTAAATACAATTTTGTTTTCTTTTTTTCTTTTAATTAATATAATAGACCTTCTTCTTCTTTCTCTCTCTCTCTCTCTCTCTCTCTCTCTCTCTCTCTCTCTCTCTTTCTCTCTCTCTCTCTCTGAAATCGCAAATATTAGATCGTTGGATAATTTTCGGATAAAATTAGGATTGATATTATTTCAAAAAATAATTATATTTCATTAACAACATATTGATCATTAATATTTACAATTTTTCTTCAGTGAACAGATAGCTTGTCAATTAAAAATCAAAAGTAATTAGAAAACGATTTAACACAAATATTTTAAAAGAGAATGGTAGTAGTTATAATCCATATGTACCTATATAACGATAAAAAATGCAAGGAAAGCTCTATCGGGCTTTCACATAGATTTCGATCGCGAGAGGATTTTATTAAATCCACCTCTAGGATCGGAGCGCATCAGGGCTCAGCGGATCGACGAATCTCGACCGAACGAACGATAAACGAGCTGAGAAGTACTGCCTCGGAAAGGACTGAAGGGTTTTTTGTTCGCTTACAAAAAGCTACGCTTTGGATATCTCTCCTAGGTATTTCACCATGCTTTTATCCTCGTGGGTAAAATCGCGAAAAGGTCTTTGTCCCTCTCTCTCTCTCTCTCTCTCTCTCTCTCTCTCTCTCACTCCCTTCTCTGTCTCTCTCTATCTATCTATCTATCTATCTATTTCTCTCTTTTTCTCTCTTTCCCTTTCATTTTCCCAGCACGTGCGAGTGAATACACGGCGACTTTTCTTTCTTCTGGTGTCTTGCTCCTCGAAATTGACGAAAGCACGTCGATTCGACGGTGCGAAAGTTCGCATGCTTGGAATAGCAAAATGGAGAAAGAAAAAGAATATATATGTGTGTGTGTGTATGTGTGTATGAGAGAGAGAGAGAAAGAAAGAGAGAGAAAGAGAGAGAGAGAGAGAGAGAGAGAAAGGCGACTGTGAACACGTAAGACGTCATCGACGCTCTCTTCAATGAACCCTCGGAATAATAGACGAATATAAATGCGGAAGAGCGCTCGTACACGAATGAGCCTTTTCGTGAGCAAGCACGCGAAAGCACGAAAGAGAGCAGCCTCGAGTTTTCCTATACATATATCTACTTTATATACGTATACAAATATATATATATATATATATATATATATATATATGTAAATACATACATATCTACCTTCTCACCAAAATTACATCATCGTGCAAACGAGTGGTTAACGTACGCCTTTATTATGAGCTAACCGGCCGATGTGTTCCCGAGACAAAGAGTTTCTCTCGCTCGTCTTTTGGTTAAATTCGGTAAACCGATGTTGCTGGCCTCGCTCGCTTAAAACGAATTTAACCTTTTGGAAGCATACTGTGCGTACTTTCATTCATTTTCAAAAATCTCCGAAAATTTCTATGAAGATGAACGACTGACGTCGTGTTTCCTACGGTCGATTAACAATACAAGATAATTCTATTGGGAATAGAAAATATGAATCGACATTTATATTTAATTCTAATTGTAACCAAAAATTTTCTAAAAGAAAGTACTATTTATTGTTTTTTTTTATCCGTTTATTTTTCATTTTCTCTCTTTTTTCTTTTCTTTTATTTTTCTCCTTTGTTATCTTTTACATATGACATGATGGCAAAATAAAGTTTTCATTTTTACGCATGATATACAAATACAGGGAATTGTTTTGTCCTCCTCCGCTAAAACTCCAATTGATGTTAAAAGTAATGCTCTCGTAAAGTTGACTCTTTACACGTATGCCTTTTTAAAATAGAGAGGATTTCGGTTACGTTTTGCGACATCTTTATTTTACATTTCGCCCCTGCCACTGTAACGTGTTTGCTCCCATCATTTTTATGAAATTCTTCGTTTGTACAGAAAATTTCTATTCACTCTACCTATTTACATAGATTGCTCGAAAAAAAATATCAACCGTTATTGTTGAATGAATTTGTCCTAGCACAATAAGATAATTTTTTTAAGTTCTTTAAATTTTTATTATGTGACGTAATTAATTTATTTTATAGCTAAATAAAATGTCAAAACAATGCCAAACTATTCGCATTAATATAACTTCATTTAATTTGTAAGAATAATTAAGCATAATTAGACCATGAATGAAATAATTTTGAACGTAAAAATATTTAGCTGAAATCGATTTTATATTTTGTTAGGTTGGAATTCTATCTATTTATCTCTCTCTTTTTCTCTCCCTCTCTCTCTCTCTCTCTCTCTCTCTCTCTTTCTTCTTTCTTTTATTCGTCATTCAAGCACACGATCGCGTCATTTGCGAGGGACGTTTAAACTGTGCGATCGTTATTACAGACCAACTATATTTTGGTCCACTCTCAAGTTGTCTTCCTACGATTGGATCTGATACTCTGAAATTGACTACCCTATCTAGCAACTACAATTATTGTCGTGCTTCTTCCTCTCCTATCTCCTTTCCTTGCCTAAACCACACTTCTCTCTCTCTCTCTCTCTCTCTCTCGCTCTCTCTCTACATATATATATATATATATGTATATTATATATATATGTGTGTGTGCGTGTGTAGTGTGTATATATATATGTGTGTGCGTGTGTAGTGTGTATATATATATATGTGTGTGTGTATATCTGTTCTATGATCCTCCGAGTATAAATTTTCGTTCTGTAACTAACAAGCGATTCAGCTTTACGAGATTTGATCTATCAGCGTGAACTATATTCGAAGATATATCTTACGTTCCCTTCGAACATATCAAACTATAAGATTATCTTTCGATTGGATTCGTAGTGTATATATTATATCAGAGAACAATTAGTGAATCAAAAGGAAATACGTGAAATATGGTATTAATAAAGCGAGCTTGTAAATCTTGTCGATTCGTAACGAAATTAAAATTCTTAACGAGTTTTAATATTAATCCATTAAATCGTTCGATTTTCATGTTTCGATCTTCAAACATTCTCAATTTGAAATAATTTATTGACGGATCTTGATTATTAAAAATTGTAGAAACTTCAAAATGAACAATTGAAAACCACGGCGAAGTAGGTTAAACGAAACATTTTTCAAACCTTATACACCCGTCTAAATGAATAAAGAAAATTTTTATAAAAAAGAAATTTTACCGATGAATAAAGTGGTAAACGTTGGGTAAAATGAAAGAAAAAAGAAAAAAAGAGAAAAAAAAAAAGAAGAAAGAAACGAACTACGAAGTACTAAAAATTCATAGGAAAAGCTTTAGTCGGTTCACACTGGCAATGAAAAGCGGTTATTAATATTCCAAACGTACGATAAAAGAAATATCGTTTCCGAAGTTATTTCCCGTCTACAAATTGCCGGAACGCAATGGAGGAATATTTGAAACGTAGCAGATATGTAAGCATTATAGAATCGTGTCATGCCACATGAACGTTGCTTCGAGATTAACAATTCTCCGTGCCATTTCCATGGGATTCTATCGGATTGCACTCGCGATTGGACCAGGCCCACTCTGTCACATTCAACACCTGTCGTTACCCGTAATACCCTGTCTTCCGGTTTCCGTCTATTTCCGTCTCTGTCTCGGGATATCAGAGCCAAAACGATCGAGCTTAATGCCTTCGCGGTACCAACGTGCACAATGTGAAAGTAGATTATAGCTCACGGCTCGTGAAAGTTCAATAAGCCATGATAGTGAATTATCGTCCCTTCGGAACTAGGGCGTGTGCTCGCACCTATTACTACCACCATCATCATCACCACCACCACCACCACCACCAACACCACTGCCAGTATCATCTACCAGCACCACCCTTTTGCACACCAGAATATTCTCGTCGCGCATTAAGCTCGACACCTAACGGCTGGTAATTCCAAAGAAAGATATTTTATAATCGGCACGCGCTACTTTGCTCTATCTTATTATCCTTCTCATACTTCTTCTTTATCTAAATGGATGATGAATACATTTTCCATTCTACTTTTTTATTCGAAATAAGATAATACAGGAGAAATAAAGTAATACGGTAACACTCTTCGAGAGAAGTAAAATAAAGTATCTATCAATTCTATACGTATTACGTTGTAAACGTAAATTAGGTAATATGTTTTTCGAGCTAAAGCGATTCAGCATTCTTAGCAATAAAATATTTTTACGAAACATTACACCGTAAAACAAGATAGAATTCCTTAAGTACGAGTTCTATAGTACTATAATTCTATAGTTCTATAGTACTAGTTTCGACGAACTATCGTTTACAATCCTGACTATACCTAATTCACGATCTTTACGGTGCTGACTCGACGCTGCGAACGTGGATCGATATATCATTCAACCTGAGCTGGATCAGCACTCTTCGATGTATTACTTTTGTTAGACATTAAAGCTCCTACCGCACAGACATTCTTAGATATTGGCAATATCAAATGCCAAGAATTTATCTGCCTATTTTATTTTACCAGTATATTTACTTACAAATATAAAATCTTTTCAATAATGTCGATTGTATACATTTTTTAATATACTTCAATCTTTTCACTTACCATCTCCATTTTTCTTTTTTTTTTTTTTTTTTTTTTAATATTTCAAAATAAGAGCTGAAAGAACAAATAGACAGTTTCATTGTTTTTATCCAGGACATTTTCGATTTCGTATATCTCGAAATATTAACAAATATGTTTATTTGACATAACAAACAAAGAGAATATTCCGTCCTGATTTATTTAAGCCCTTCGACATTAACTTTGGCTTAATGCGAGCTCACGTGGGATACATTGACCATTAGGAAGGGATGTTGAAAGCTTGTATGAATAATTAACGAGAAGTTATAATTATTGCCTTCACCATGTACTACATACCTTTATAGCCACGTTTAAGATTAGTCATTCAGTATAAAATATTCAAATTAAGCTTTAAGTACCTGAGATCAGTTAGAATGAGAAAGGAAAAAGTCATTATTAACTATGCGTATTAATTATTGGACTTTCTACGTATGTCATAACAATAAATATTCAAAGTTATTAGAGAAAAAGAAAATAATAAATCAAAGTAAGTTTCGATTGTCCATCGATCAACAAAGTTAAATGGATGTGCTTTGATTCCAATAGAGAATCGTAGTTTCGTTCGGGAAATATTGAATGAAGTTGAGCATCCGAATTGACCATCTGTGCTACATAAATTCTCGAAACTATCCTCGAAGCGAGGATATGATTGGAATCTTCGCAAAAAATACTGTCATCACGTGACACTGAATCGATGTAGGTCAGTTCTTTCGTTGAATGAGAATCGAAGTGAGCCAATCGAATTGTGATATTTAAAAGAGTGTATCTTCGCAAAGAGAAGTCATAGAGAGTTATGAAGACCGAACTATCGACATTTTTCTATTTGAATATACGACCATTTCTTTTTGAATATATACTTTATAAATATTGTATTTAAATGTACTAAATATAAAAAGCATATATACTTTATTTAACTAAATGCCTTTGATTCAAATTTTCTATTAATTTACAATATTTCGAAAGAACAAAAGACAACCTATGGAAAATATTAATCATTCAAGTTTAACAATACGAATTAATTAAAAAATAATTAAAGTAAAATTGATAAAGTGATAACGTTGTCCAATAAAGGTAAAACATTTAGAAGAATAAATATCAATTCAGAAATTATTACGACGTATCAATGGCAAGATAATGAAATGATAGAAAAACATTAAAGTCGAATTCAGGAGTCTTTGAAAAATCTGAATTTGGAAATAGATAAAAATCTTCGATCAAGACAATTAATAACAAAACATATACTTGAGTGTATCAAATATCTAATAATATGTGAATACAGCATTAATGTAGGACTATCTAAAACAGACTGGTCATTCATACGACTATGAACCATTGAAAATCAGTCACTTCATTCACTCCCGTTACTGCACCGTAACGAAACTCTGGGAAAATCAATAGCGACGCGACCGACGAAATATAACAGCGATGTGAAAGGTCCTTCCTTTCGTGTCACAGTGGATAATTAAAAAAAAAAAAAAAAAAAAAAGAGAAAAAAGGAAAATAAAAAAAAAAGAGAAAAAAAAGAAAAGAAAAAAGAACGGAAGAAAAGAAATGGAGGAAAAAGAAAAAAAGCATGAAAAAAACATAACAAATACTAAAAAAATCTCAAAATGTAGCTTTCCATAGAGAAATCTCGTTCACCTGTTGTTGTATACACGACGTTTGTTAGTTACTATACTGAAAAGATGGATAATCGTCGGCGCATACGAAAAAATCGTGCATACGCAGTTTGTATTAACATTTGGTTGATAAAAGAAAAAAAAAAACCTAAAGGAAGAGTTCAGTATGATAAGGATGGACAAGTGTCTCATGTGTCAATTTTTATTATTATTATTATTATTTTCTAAATAATGTTTGCCCTAAAATGTCGTACTGTGAAATTTCAGATCTCTAAACTCTCTAAAACGATACTTTTTAATGTTTGGAACAAATTCGTAAAGCGTTCGCTTTTTATTATATTTTTTCAAATGCATTTGATTATTCTCAATGAGCCAACACCCTCTTCAATACGAACCAAACGAAAGACAGATTGACACATAAACAAGCCAATAGGATACATTTCTAAACAGGACAAGTCAGGGTACGGCAAGACAATATCAAATAGAATCAAATAGAAACGAAAATAATCGAATAGAATCTAATAAGATCGAATCGGGCAAAATATAATCGAATAGAATTTAATAAGACCGAATCGGACAGAATATAATCTAATAGAATCTAATAAGATCGAATTGGACAGAATATAATTGAATATGATCGAATAAGATCGACTAGGATTAAATGTGACCAATTAGGACTTAAATAAAAATATCTAAGATCAAATAAGATCAGAGACATGATCAGGAAAAAATCGTATTAGATCGAATTGAGTATGAATGGCTTTGGATCATCTCAGCTCGATTCCGGCATTTCTGAAAATTTTTTAGATAATGATGTATTATTCTTGATTTTTTGGTGAGTGTTATTGAACGGATTGTTTGTAAAGATCAATCCTAAAAAATAAATTACTTTTTTTTTAACTCTTAATAATTGATTTACATTTCTGAAAAAAAGGATATGAAGCAATGTTAATATGTAGCTACAGTAATAATTGAAAAAAGAAAGGATAAAATTTGGGGACTTTTTTTCTATATTATTTTTAAATCGAATAAAGATATGAAATTTCATAAAATGATATTTCAGTCAAAGAACATTGTTTAACAAACAATAACAATAAAATTTGATATAGATACTTACTATGTTAGACTCTTTCTGTGTAAAAAGAATGCAACTTCTTTGATTTATAATTTTTTTTATAGAAACAGATACGATAATGTATCTTTTATAAAATAAACATAATTCGAAATAAATTAAATTATTTTATAATGTTAATAATTTAAATCTTTCTACAATGTCAGAATGATAATTATTTCACGTTATATAAATAAATATGCTGTTATACTAACTCTTGATAAAGTATATGTACAGAAACTATGTGTACAATAGTAAATATGAGATGCATATACTACTTACATTTAATTGCAATATGTACGATCTCTTCTGTATTTTCTTAATATGTGTTTACTTCTTGCATTATCTATTACATGAAACTTCCATTATACCGTAATATCTTCTATTTTGTGCTATCTCATTGGATGAATGATATTTAACACTTTTTTCAAATTTTCACTGCTGAATAATTGCAATAAATTTTAATTATCTTTATCATTGAATCGAGATTTATCGATGTACATATATTTTATACATAAGATATTTGAATTATTCATTCGTGCAATTGAAAATCGAACGAAAATAAGAACGAAAAACAAGAACAAAATTTATTTGTTTAAGAAACGAACGTAATTTGTAAAACTACGAAATAATCGTAATGAATAAAGTAATGAAGAAAATTATAAAGCAATCCTATTTACACACTAGTTACTCCTATTTACACACTACAAATGAAAAACAAACCTCGTTTAGTCGTTCTCTAAAGAAGGTTGATTCCTTTCACATAGAAATGTATGTACTCTATGAATTGAAAATTAAATCTTCAATTTTGTTAACTAATTCTTTTTGTTGAAAAAGAAATAATACATTTCCATGCGTATATGTATCATGTGTGTATATATATGTAATTAATTTAAAAAAATTAACTATTTTCATAATAATTCATTGAATAATTGAAAACATTCTGTTGAAACCTTTATTAACATGAATATAATATATTCATTGGCTATTCAAATGTCGATAATCTTTTACATGTTTTATATAAGCTAATGTAATTTTCGGATTCTCAATTTCTGTTCGTTATTTTTAACGTTAAAGAATTAGAAAGAGAAAAGTTCGAGCAATTTCGTTAAATGGATTAAATACGATTGTATAAGTAAATACAATTTAGAATTGACGCAATACGTAAAAAGTGAAAGAAAAGTTTTCTGTTGTTGAGTTCGACTCGAAAAAGTTTTTTCCTTTATTATAGATCTATTTTTTTCGTAAATTCGTCCATAGCTTTCAATACATTTTTCATTCGAAATTACAAATTCAACCGAGAGAATTCGACGAACCAAGGAGGTTCGAACACATTAGCACAACAGAAACATTAATCCTCGTTTCGCTTGGATTTTCCTGTATATTTAATTGCGAATGGATGAATAAAAACGATGAGTCGTTGAGATTTGTGAATAATCCGTACGGCAATCCATTGTATATAAAATTTCTACATACATAGAGAAATATAAGTACGTAGCTTATCTTTATCAGATTTCCAAGGTTATTGGAAAAAAATTTCTATTCGTCTCTGCTTCATAGAGATTACGTGAAACTTTTTCTCGAAAGTAATACATTGATATCGAAGTAAAAATCACATATGACGAAAACGATAATAAAACTATTAAGTGCTTTCTAAGTTTCCTTTCCAAGTACTTGGATTAGATGAGAATTGACGAAACTAAAGGTGGAGTCGATGTCAGATATGTACCAAGTTAACATAATTTTGTTCCGTAAAATCATGAAGATTCGCGAGCTTCGAAGTTTATAGCGCGTAACACAACCGCTTTACTTCGGCCCGACTAAATTCGCCGTTTCCAACTCGCTCATGCGTTAGTCAGTTATGTTTACGCGCGGCGAAACTTACGAAACTTAACTGAATTAGCTAGTTAACGGCTAGATTATGCACACAACATTTAGCTGTGAACTTAACTCGAAATACTGAAAGTATGTATATATGCGCGTGCGTGAGTGTGTGTGCGCGCGTGTGTGTGTGTGTGTGTGTGAGAGAGAGAGAGAAACAACAGTTTTCCGTTAACAATATAAAGTAACACGTGGAATCATTTACGTTCGGAAGATGTACATTCTATTCTGTTATCATAAAAGAGAACGAGTTGAAGACATACGAGAAATCCGATTCGTTTCGTTTATGTTAGTTCTTTTTTCTCAAAGATTGCAATTAGCTACTGTAAAGTTTGTAAATTAAATTATAACGCATGTTTATTTGTATAAAAAAAAAAGAAAAAAAAAAAAAAAAAGAAAAGAAAATAATAAACATCGCAATGCTTTCAACATAGTCGTAGAAAAAAACTTGGTTAGAAGATTACGTTCTTTGGTAATCCTCTTTGGATAGTTTAAGAAACGCAAACAAATAAGAAAATCTCGATGGGTATACAACACTGTCTCTACTTCTCTTAGAGATCTCATTAGTTTTAATTTTATTTAATCGCTTAAGTGCAAACACCAAGTTTAATACTCCAATGCGCTCATTAACGAATGATAAGATAGAGAAATCAAGGAGAATTAGAATGAATTATCTGCAAATTTAATATACTAGCATATTTTGTATCGTCCTATTGCTAATATAAATTATTTTAATGTCAAAGAGAAAAATAAATCGGATTTGAGATAAATAAATTGGAAATGTTACGGTGGAATAGTTGAAATAATTCATTCATTCGAAGCAAATAATATTATATGTAATATTTAAAAATATATTAAATTATTCTTAAAGAGGCTATTCCATGCTTTGATTATAAAATATATATTTTCTTTTTTGTCATAATTTCTTCTTATTAAGAACATGATTGTTTTAAATGTATATTTTCATAATTCGTCATTATTTATTGCGATTATTATACTGGCCACTTGCGTATACATATACATTGTTATTGTAAATTTACGCTGATAAATATTTCATTCGAATTTCAATTAAACGCCATTTAGAAAATTTGTTAAAATTAATTAAAATAGAATTTTTCATTAAAATGAATGACACTCTGAAATAGATAGAAAAAATTGAATGATCAATTTACAATCAAATAGTATAATATATTCATTCATTCATTCAATGTTTCTTTTTTTTTATTTTCTATCATTTTGTTTCTTCTCCATATTCCCGTTACTCATCTCGGAAACTTGCTTTCTCTCTGTATATGAACGTACATGCGCTCGTATAAATTCAAACATCAGGATCGGCATGCGTATTTGAACTATGAACCGCAAACACGCCTGTTATCTCTAATTATCTCGCACAAATAATAACCGGTTGGTTTGACGTATGCTGATTCTTCATGGTGAATATGACGTTATTGACCATTAAAAGACGACAAAGATGATGAATGAGTCGATCGATTATTATATAAAATTCTCATTAGATATGAATCTTAATAAATTTTTGATACGTAACATTTATATATATATATATATATATATATATATATATATATATATATATATATTAATAATTCACAATTATGTTCGTATGAACGTGAAAAGTCATTTCGTGGAGCCAGGAAAAAAAATAAAAAATCTATGTCATATATTATCAAATTCCACGGATGAAAAAAGAAACAATAAAGAGAGAGAGAGAGAGAGAGAGAAAAAGAGAGAGAGAAAAGGAAAAAGAAGAAAAAAGAAGAATAAGGGATAAAGAAAGGGAGAAGAGAGCAGAGAACAGAAATTACTTTCACGAGGTCGGCGCAATCGATTCGGTCGTCTCACCGCAGGAAATTCGCTATGATTTTTCTCGGTCTGTGAAATTCGCTGGGGTGCACTCGTATGCGCTCTGTGTAGACGATTACGCGCGGTCATACGTTGTTAGGAAACGATCGAGAAAGTATACAGGGTGTTCAGAAATATATCATCGATATAGTTTGAAGGTTATTTTGTTTCTTTTTTTTCTTTTTTTATTTTCTTCCTTCTATAAAATCGTTCGTAATTACTATAGATACGTCGAATTTTCATAAGTAAGGTATGATAAAGGCGATTTAAGAAATTTAATTAATTTACGAGAATAGACCACGATTATATGTTACGAGTCACCATATAGATTTATAAATTTGTTCTAACGAAAATAATATATGTAATGTGTTCTCGTTCGCTTCGCGTGTGATAGCAAACGCGCAAAAGGTGAGAAAAAAACTGGGGAGGAATAAAAAACAACATGGACGTATGGGACGAGTTAAATCAGCGAACAGGTGCGAACGATTTCATCGGATAACCCAATGACCTAGATATACATATATATACTCTCGTTGATATTGATTGGTCATCGCTTGTTTGTCCTACACTACTCTCGGACACCAGCTTCATCGTCCTTCTCGCGGTTCTGCCATGACCATTGTTTTCGATTTCTCGCATCGTTCGCCCTCTACTATTCGCCATCCTTTTCTCTCTCTCTCTTTCTCTCTCTCTCTCTCTCTCTCATTTTATGTTTCTCTATATCTCTATCTCTACATCCCTTTTTCCCTTTACCGTTTGTAACTTCTTTTCTTCGTTTATCGCACTCCTGACTTTTCTCATCGATCTTTTTTCCTTACGACGGAATTGGATTTATGGCTTTATTTTCCTCTTTTGTGGACAATGTCTACTCAAGCAGATTGCTCATCGAAGACGTAGACTTGTATTATAGCGAAATAATAGAGATCCTTGATCCCCCCTCTCTTTCATGTTGACTAGACGGGGAGATGAAAAAAAAAGAAAAAAAAACGATAGAAAAAGCGTCCTCTTTGATGGGCACGTCCTCGCTTGACGAAACAAATTCGCAATCGAGGACAGTATAAGTAAGGAAAAGATGAGAGAAGAAGAGATACGAAGAGAAGAGGGATGAATCTCTTTAGATTTTTCATTGAGATATTCTTGACTTTTCGATGGAGGAAAATAAATTGTAACTTTCTTCCTGGACTGCTGCTGTATTTATTAGTTGAAAGCTACTATATGCTGACAAGTTTCGACCTCCTAGTAGTAGTTTTGAAAATAATCGATGAGAACTTCTTAGGTATCGATCAAAGTAGAGAGTATACGAGACAGAGAGAATGTATGGTTCTTGTTGATATTATCCGAAGTAACCAAAGTTCTACTGGTTATATTACATTAAATAAACATTAGTATGATGAAAGTTCATTTGTGAAAATTCAAAGTGCTTGTATGATTTTATTACGCATATAACATATAATATTTATATATAATAAAATTTTAGATATTATTATATAAGTAATAAGTAATTGAAAATGTTATTTTATATTTTATTCTTTGTATAAATAAATTTAATAAAATGTCTTTGGCATATGCAACAATAGAAAAACCAACATTGGGTTTGTGACATTCAATGCATACATGTAAATCCCATTTATATTCCGTAATTGGAAGAATAAATTTTTATGGATGAATGGTCGATGCACTCGTGCAAATCGATTCACTGGTAATTCTACTAGTGCAAGCTTTGCACGAATTCAAAGTTACAATGCGACAATAACTTTTAGTCTTGTATCCACAAGAGAGTCATGCTTTTCCTGTCTATTTCTCTAGAGATTTATTGGATGGTGGACGAACGATATCGAATCACTATAATACACGTAAAACTTAAAGAAAGATATTAATCCTTCTCAAATCATTTATATATCCTTATTCTTTCCATGATATGTATCACTGAAATGTTGCATTTAAAAAGTTTATATAAAAAGAAATCAAACGGTCATAGTGAAAAACTTGAGTTTTATATCATAAAAATTGATTTTTTTTTTTTCTAGCTTGCTCGTATATAAAGTTCACCTTTTTCTCTGACATATGGCGTATAAACTAAGGTGTTTTAAAACTGCTATAAATTATACGCTAAAAGTCTTTCGATAACTCTCTCCAAACCAAAAGCCGATGTACGTAGTTTCGTATGACTATTATTCTTCGTAAGATTATCAAACTCGCGATTTATCATATATATATACATATACATATATATATATATATATATATATATATATATATATATATATATATATATATACGTGTGTATATATTATTACAAAAGGAATATAAAGTTATTTGTTATTTTTATTTGCGTATATTATTACATTCAATGTAGTAGACTTTTCGTCGACGTTGATAAATGAATTTCATTGAAAGGATTAGATCCGTTCATGTTTAATTATTTTGATTACTTAGTTATTACTAATTATTTTGATACTTAGCCTTGTTGATTCACGGGAGAAATGTTTATTAATTCATTAAGACATTTACTTAAAAAATTTACGAAAAAAAAGAAAGATTTAATGAAACCATTATTAGAATGATAGAGAACTTATTTTTATCGTTTTGAAACTTTTGCTTCCCGCATTAGTTCGGAATACGAAATCTCACGGATCGATCGGTCAAAAAGTAATGCCATGATTGCATTCACGTTTGTATTCGCTTCGAAGAACTTTCCTATCGATTGAAATATCGATTTTCATTACCTTCCTTGTTTAACCTACTTCTCTTTTCTGAACAAGATCTAACAGAAACGAATAGGAATATCTAAATTCAACGAAAAAGACATATCTAAATTCTAAATAACTGAGAGAGAAAGAGAGAGAGAGAGAGAGAGAGAGAGAGAGAGAGAGAGAGCTAAAGCTATAGCGTATATAACTGTTATATTTCCAATTGATTGAATTAGGTTAAAAGTTAATCTTGAAAATATTCCTTGAATTTTTTAATTCATCAATTAATATAAAATATTCATGAATTTTTTAATGCGAATAAGAAATTTAATAATTAGCAAACAATGACGTTTTCCAATTAAAAATTAAAAAAAAAAAAGGAAGAACATTTACTACGCAGTGTTCATATTTTATTTTCGAAGATTCATTTGTTATTTGCTTTCTGATTGGCCGTTCTTTGTTACTCGATCGCGTGCTGCAGTAAATTTTCGCGCGCTTTTTCACCTGTTGCTTTGAATATATGTATCGCATATGTATAATATTGTAACAAAGTTATTTAAGTGTTATTTTAATGATTAAATAATTATTTTATTGTTTATTGATATACAGCAGTGTTTTCGTTTGATAAAAATAGTTCATTGTTAGAATTTTTTCTTACAACGTACACTATTTTGGAGTTTCTAACCTCTAAAACCGGAATATTCATATTTCAAGGTATTATAGCAAGTATGTAAAAAATATATAGTAAATAAAAAAAAGATCTGATAAACTAAACTTTTATCCTCATAAACATTATATATATTCTTCTTGAATCTAATTTATTTAGATTTGACTGTAATAATCATTTTTAAAAATATATTTAGCTGGATAATCATTCTATTAATATTACTTGCTGCAGTTGGTTTAAAAACATTCTAATGCAATAATGGCAGATTATATATCTGCTGAATTAGCAGCCACTTGTGCTGCATTGGGCTATTATGATGGAAAAAAGTATTATTTGGATAAACATTGTCTAGGTGAGCTGGTTAGATATAAGTTAATGATGATGACATGATGGAGATCTTATTTTTAATATGTTATAGATGTTATAAAGGATTTGATAAAATACTTAAAAAGGGATGACGATGTTCATACTATACGTCGTTATCTTGGCCAGGCAAAATTACTTCAATCTGATCTCATAAGAATTTTTATACAACACTTTGATAAACTTGAATTATGGGATGTATTATTAAGGCAAGTTTTGATATATAGGTTTAAATAACAAGCTTAATTATATGGATATAATATTTCTATGTAA
The DNA here is from genome assembly GCF_910589235.1 of Vespa crabro. Taxonomy (NCBI): domain Eukaryota; kingdom Metazoa; phylum Arthropoda; class Insecta; order Hymenoptera; family Vespidae; genus Vespa; species Vespa crabro. Next base: position 4,142,624 of record NC_060955.1, read on the forward strand.
ACTTCATATTTATTAGGTTAATTATTAATTTAACAAGTCCTGCTTTATTAATTTATAATGAACAAATACCTATGGAAAAGACTATGCGTAGTTTCTATTTACAAATAATATCACATCTGCAAAGTTATAAAGTGGCTTTAGCAGATGATCAAGTATGGACAATAGTTAATAATCGCTTGACCTCAATCTTTAGTATTGTAAGTTTTACTTTGGAAGTTATTGCTAGAAAATATTCATTTAGAATAAGTTCTTTTCAAAATTTAATTATTATGATAGGATAATATGGAAAGAGGGGAAGAGAATGAGATGATTATTGAAAGAATTTTAGCATTAATCAGGAATATACTTCAAGTTCCTCCTGATGAAAATGAAAAGCGTCCTGATAATGATGCTACGGTTCATGATCAGGTAACTTATGTGATTATATTGTTTTTATTTTTTTATTTTTTTATGATAATTGAAGGAGTTATTTTACAAGATATTTGTTATTTACAGGTATTATTCGCACTTCATGCATCTGGTATTGTAGATATATTACTCTTCATTGCAAGTAGTACTAAAGAACAGCAATATCATATGCAAATTTTAGAGGTATACATTATAAACTTCAGAATAAAATATTACAATTTTGTATATTAAATTGTATTCTGATATTTAATATATACTTTTATAGATTATATCATTAATGTTACGTGATCAAAGTGCAAGTCAGTTGGCATCAGCAGGTTTGCAGCGTAGTACAATAGAAAAGGAAAAGGATGAAGCACAGTTACTATCTATACGACAGAAAGAAAAATTGGAAAAATTTGAAAAATTAAAGAAGTACGCTGGTGCTAGGTAAGGTTAATTATTATATAAACATTATAAAATGCTACAAAAAAATAAGATTGTGTCTTAGACTGCTTAGAAATGTGAGAATTTGACTTTGAGTGGAGTTCTTAGTTCACTCGTGACCCATTTATTTATAAACTTATAATTAACAACATAACATGGAAAAACATATAACTGTATGAATAAAATTTTAAGATCACACCTTCGTAGATCTTATCTTCTTATTTGGGTCAGATTTTTATCGCTTTCATATCTCCCGTCTTCTTAAAGCTTTTCAAGCGAATCTTTCAGAATTCTGCACGCAATAAAAAGCTCCAAGTTCGCTATTAAATTCATGTCATATTAATTTAAACAAAATCCTCTCGTTTTCTTATTATGATTCCTTAATTTTTTCTTGAATGACACTCGAAATCGTTAAGGAATATCTTTTTTACAAATCTCGCGGCGATTCTCTAATTTTATGCTCTAAATTGTACATAATCCGATTCCTCGTTCCTATTCATAATTCTGAAATTCTTATTCTTGTTATTTTTTTTTTTTTTTTTTTTTTTTTTTTATCAACACGTTATATTAAAATATCAAGTCGAGATTATTAAATCATTTTGTACTTTCAATATATTTAACGTCGCGTTTCTTAAAAATCTTTACACGATGTATTTTCTTTCGTGGCGATTCATTTTTTATAGATACCGATATGGGGTGTCACGTTTTTTTCCTCAATTCATTTCATTCATTCCATCGTGTGCGCGAGCACGAAACGGTGATGTATTAAACCGAGAAGATTCCAGACTCGACACGTTGAACTGCACTATGCGCATTCTACCGCTTCTAGCTCTGACAAGGGGACATTCAGACTTATGAATCTGAGATTTTTACATTTGAAAACATTTTCAAATGAAATAAGGAATTGAATATACAAAGACTATAAAATATTAAGCGTTTTTAGCCAGCATTGTTGTAGTCCTTGTTTTTTTTTTTTTTTTTTTTTTTTTTTTTTAAATTGCCTTGAAATTGGAATTTTGATGTCTAATCGAATTTAATTTTAATTTCTGCTGGAACTCAATGAAATAAAAAAAAGAAGTTCTTTTTTTTCGATTTAAAACCATTGATACGAAAGTAAAATGATAATTAATTTATCAAGTCGAATTAAAAGGAAAAAAGAAAAAAAAAAAGGAATTTGTTTAGGAAACATCTAATATTATATTCGACTATATTAAATTATTTTATATCCATCATATTATTCGACTGTTGATTTCATTTAAAATACAATTTTGTAAAAATTCCGATTCATAAGTTTGAATTTTCTCTTATAAGTTGTTTTCATTTTAACGGTCCAACGAGTATAAGTGCCGAGAAGGTATAAATGCTATGTGAGAAAAGCATGTAGAGGCTGGCTTTCTGATGACTACGCTACTCAACACCGGATATCTTTTAGGTTGAATCGCGATCGTTCTCTTACTCATGTTGCTCCGGCTAGTGTTGCTTCTCTCGCACTATGGCGACGACGACGACGACGACGACGACGACGCATATGTTGTAATGAATATGACCTAGTTTTTAAGATAGGACTGCCGGGTTTGAACGCGCGCGAATAGAAGGCTTTTATCCACTTGTTGGGAAGAAGCGAGCTGTATTCTAGTAACGAGCTCCTTCTTCGTTCAGGCCACCCTCTCATACACACACACAGCTATACACACAGCTACATACACATAGACATATATACATTTCTCACTCTCTTGCTTTCTTCTATTCTCGCAAGGCCGTGTGCTCAACGCGAAATGCTTTTTGCGACTTGAAAGGAAATGGGGGTTGGGTGAAAAAAATTCGCTTCTTCTTTTCTTTTTACTTTATCTTTCTCCCCTTTCCCATAGTCGAACGTTGGGATAAGTCGATCGGAAAACGATAAAGCGACCGAGCTACGAGTCAGGAGCAGCAGAATCGAGACGCAAGCCCATCCTGGAGTTCCTTCTTTTTTTTTTACTCTTGTCTCGTGAGTCTTCGGGGTTAAGGGGGTAAAAGTCGGCTGTACGACGCGCAAATAGGATCGATGTATGGATAAGTCAAGTTCTAAGATATATGGTGATTCTATATTTTCTTTTTCTTTTTTTTTTTTTTCAATATTATTTTCTATTTATTTGTTAAATATATTTTAATGTTAACACAGTACATACTCGTTTTCTAAAAGTACTTGTAAATTAATATTACATATTATCACGTATATTTTTCGACGAAAAAGAATTTTCTTTTTGTTTTCTCAATTATTTACTTCCGAACAAATGAATTTCTCGAATGGCCTGGTTTAATTTCACGAATGGTCCAAATTCAGCATCAATCTTTCCGCATATTGTAGTTTGAAAAATTTAATCGACGATTGGAAAATGGTACGGGTAGAAATACCACGTAAATGAATTCGTAGATAGAGTATGAGGGGGGGGGGGAGAAGTTGTAAAGGAAAAAGGAAAGAGGAATTGAGTGCGAGAAGTTAACAGGGAGGGAATGAGAGAAAGAAAGAGAGCCGCGAAATAGGAGAAAGTGAAGGAGGCTGCCTTCGTCATTTAAGAAACTATCTGCCGATGACAGCCGTCTTCTATTCCATTGATTGGATTTTCAGGAGTTATGGATAAAATTGGATTTGAATGATAAGCTCTCTTTTACTTAAGAACTTGGAATCGAGTACTGGGTTCTATCTTCAATCAAAGATTGAAAGTTGCCGTATCCACTCTGTGTCTTCTTGGAGAAGTACTTACCTCAAATGTATCCATTTATTCCTGCCTTTTCTATATGAGCCTTTTCTATGGAATGACATTTTGTATCAGCATAAATAATATATACTTTTCACATCGATAAAAAGTAACAATACGTTTTGATACTTTTATCGTTTCATATCGTGCTCGTAAATTTTCATGAAATAACATAAATACACACACACACACACACGCACATAGACACATACACATTTAAAATTTAGAATATTTATGTTATTTGAACATTTTTCCCAGGCATTCACGTTTTGGTGGTACTTATGTGGTACAAAATATGAAAGCAATCGGAGATAATCAAATGTTATGTCACAAACCTTATGAAAAAGTCGAGGCACTCGAGTTCAATTCCCAAAAGGTAAGGACAAATGCAAGCTATTATACGTGCTTTAGAAATGTTACAGATCGATGCTTTTTCTATGTGTGTGTTTGTGTTTTTTTCTTTTTCTTTTTTTTGTTTTTCTTTTTTTTTTTTTTTGTTCTTCCTTTTGTTCGACTATAAAACTTATCTCGTATAAAAGGAAAAAAGAAAAGAAAATATAATAAAGAGATAGAAAAAGTCAGAGGGAATAAAATCGCGTAAAGAAAATGGCTTATTCAATTAGGCAGGTGGCTTTTCGCGTTAGTTTTCATTAACGGAGTAAGTGAGAAGAGCTCGTTCGGATTCGAATGAAAATACGCTTGTTAATTAGAGTTATCCTTGCGTAATTAGAGTTCGGCCTATTCTTAATGGCACTTTGAAGCATTTAAAAGTGGGTCAGCTGTTCTTCTCTCTTACCCTCCTTAAAACTCGGCTTCTTCTGTCTCATCCTCTTGCGTTTAGATTGCGTCTCTACCCTCTTTTACTGTGCGAAGTGCTATCCTTTTCTCTCTCTCTCTCTCTCTCTCTCTCTCTCTCTTTCTCACTTTCTCTCACATTACTATTACCCCTCTTCTATCCTATCTCCGAGTCTTCGAGAACAGCAAAACTTTTCCTGGTATCCACGTGCCACGTTTTCATTATGTACCGTCATAAATTTGCTCGTAGCTCACGTCCATGGGTTAGTTCATGGGTGTTTGAAAGCATCATTCTAGCTAGGTGCCGGTAAGACCTATTATGCAGGACTTTTACACTCTTCTTACATCCACTTCGTTCGCTCTTTTTCTCCTCTTTTTAACGTGCTTAGATCATGCCATTACGACAGAACGATGCCATTTACTTCTTTTTATATACATTACATCACATTTCTACGTGCTTCGCAAATTTTCTTTACGATCCTTCTTCGAAACGTTGGAATTTCGAAATGAACTTACGAATTTTCTATTTTCAACAGACGAAAGTAAAGAAACCGAAGAACAAATTGGCGATGCAGGATTCAATGAACGAACGAAGATCAGCATTAAGCGTAAGACTTTTCTTGAAAGAATTTTGCGTGGAATTTCTTAATGGTGTATACAATCCAGTAATGAAACACGCAAAATCCTGCGTTATTAGTGACGTTCAATGTGATTCAGCAGAGAGCAGTTGTTATCTCTGGGCATTACGTTTTTTTATGGAATTTAATCGATGTTACAAGTTTCAAGTAAAATATGTGAGGTAAGTTAAAGGTGCATTAACGAGTAAATAAGAGAGAGAGAGAGAGAGAGAGAGAGAGAGAGAGAGAGAGAGAGAGAGAGAGAGAGAGAGAGAGAGAGAGAGAGAGAGAGAGAGAGAGAGAGAAACAGAGAGAAAGAGAGAGGAAGTAGATGACTTTATTTTCGGTAAACTGAAGGTCACGGATATCCCTCTCGTTGCGGAGTAGTTGCTGTTCGATATAAGCGGTGGGAGAACGAGTTTCCGAACTCGTTTTACGCATCGTCGCTTTTTTGGATGCGTCTGTACGAAGTGCACTTTCTAGTTCTCAGTTCTCGTGACTGTATATACGTACCTATATATATTTACACATATACACACTCTCTCTCACTCTTTCTCTCTCTCTTACTCTCTCGTTCTCTTTATCTATCTATCTATCTATCTTTTTCTTTAACTCATCTTATTTCCAACTTAAGCAGTGTACGCTTTGAGGCTTAAAGTTTGTCAGAAGTTTCGTATGCGATCAATTTGTGCGTACGTGCAAATTCACTTTCGTTTGCTTTTTCTTTTTTTTTTTTTTTCGAAAAAAAAAGACTTCGTGACTCGAAAATGTGTTATTTTTTTTTTTCTTTTTTTTTTTTATGTATAAATCTATGACGGATAGAATATGATTTTATTTGATTTTTTTTTTTTTTCATAGCGAAACTATATCCACGGAAATATTTTATATAATACAAAGACAAATGAATCAGTATTATGAGATGATCGTTACCGATAAGGTGAGGATACCGATATGGTCTCACAGATTGCATTTGGCTTTGAAAGCATATAAGGTGAGGAAAGTATATGAGGGAAGGAATGATCGATGGAATTGTTGAAATGACGTATAATATTTTAGGAACTCCTTCATACCTTAATGGCGATGGATAAAAGTCCGGATCAAGATATAAGAGAATCTAGTAAGGTCATTAAAAGCAACGTATTTTATGTGCCGGAATATCGGGAAACGATACTCTCTCAGCTTCTCAACTTTGATGAACTTAAAATGTCACGGTTAGTAAAGAATTATTCTTGTATCGTGTTTACAACGTCAATGCGATACTTTGAATAACATTTACATCGTTAAAATAATATACGTAGTCGTATTATAACGTTTGATCGATCAGGGAGGAGTAAAAACGAAGCGCTGGTAACCAAACGACTCAGCGTCATTAGTCGGTCTTAGAGCTTACGTTCCGTAATTAAAATTACGCGACAGTAAAAACTTGGCAGAAGTAATTAATAAGTTTCAAATGGTCTGCCAAGTTCTGAGACAGTAACGAGATTGAAAAGTTTGAGAAACGCGGGGGAGCGAACGACGAGTACTTGGCCCGTCGAGTTCTCCAAACTTAAATATATTTTCTCTTTGATTTTCAACGAATCTCTTGCTTCTTGCCTGTTCTCAATTTTACGCGAAAGGCGTTACGTTCGTCGGCATACTTATCTTGTTCGTGTCTCTCGACATCGAGCCGACTCTTATCGATTTGCCTGGTATTGTCGAACGAAAAAAAAAAGAACTGTTTACCGAAAGTTTTATCTATCGCAGACAGATTGATTCACTTTCAGATCAATCGATCGACTTCTTTGCCATGCCTGCCTCTTCATCCTCTTTTCTTTTTTTTTTTTTTTTTTTCCATCCACTTCTACTAACGCAACTCTATCCTTTTTTGGCTATTTCTTTTCTCCTTTTCACCGATTCTCATCCCCTATCCTTTCTCTTCTTTACCGAATAGCTCTTCTCTTCCCACTTTTTCTTCGTTTCTTGCCGGAATAAACAACTTTTATCGACCTTCCGGCCAAGCGAAATGGGGAAAGGCGGTGGGTGTTCAAGTTGCTATGAGTTTGACGGCTTTTCCTGGGATTTCCACGACGGAAATGTAAGGGCGCCGCGGTGTACTACCGCGATATCGTCTCGTCGCTTTGACGTCTCGGCGATGCTGTGGAAAACATAGTTCCGAAGACTCTGTCAAACTTTCCCGGCAGCACCCCGTTAGAGTATAAATTGATAAATTAACCGTTACTGTTGCCACTCTTGACGGCTAACATTGTTGTCGCATTGTTTGCCCGTGTTGTTTATTCTCATTGTCACAAAGACTCACCGATATTCTATATCTAATAAAACTACTCGCAGTATATAATCATTCGAGAAATTTTCTTTAAAATGAACATCGAAATGATTTCGAGAATTTATCGAATCATTAGCTTTGTCTTTTATTCGTTTAATTATCTATTTTATTCATTTTATTTCTTGATGTCAAGCGCATATACAGTGCGATCATTATTGTACAAGTACCATTTCCACTTCTTTAAATGTAAGACGAGAATTCCGTTTTAAGGATGTGAATCGCAAGAACTAGGTTACCTGCGAGACATCTTATTTAGCATTGTGTCAGCTTGCAAAAGATCTCGTTATCTCGGTAACGCAGAATCCCAAGGAGAATCTCAAGAAATAAGTTGTTTAATCTCGCGTTTGCAGGAAATACCTGATCGACCTAGTAACGACCACCCACATTTTTCTAAAGATGTTGGAACAGTTTTGCGCCAAGGGACAACGAAGTCTCATCGTGCAGAAGTTGAAGAAGAAGCGACACAAAAGTAGAAAGCAGAAATGTAAGATGTAGAGAATTTGTACAGAGTTTGTACCCGTTAAAGTCGTTCTCTCGTTTATTTTTCTCTTTAATATTTTCTTTGAAACTTTTATAGCTGTATCGCAGAAAGAAGAAGCACCTAACCCGAGCTTAGAAGATCGTTGGGACGATCTGGTACCGGAATTATCTGTGGTGATGCAAGATGGAGGCTCGATGCCGGAAATGATGCCATTTGATGCAACACTTGATACACCTGTCGACGATCAAAAGTATATCCACTTTTTTCTTAATTATCTTATAACGAGATTTTAATTCTTATTCGACGACTGTAAAAGAAATCCTTTTTCGTTTAATTTTATGCAAAACTATCGAACTTGTTTTTAGGAGTGATGCAATGAAGAGAATTCAAAAACTATTACGATTGAAGCACTTTGAGAATGCTGTTGGACTTTTGCGAGCTTGTCGGTAAGGATTTTTTTTTTAATATTTTCAAATGTTATATGCTTATAATTATATAAGCTATCATGACAATACAACAATGCCGTTAAAATGTTTACTTTTTAAATTAAAAAAAAAATTAATTTATTATAAAATCCCCATGCTTAATGTTTTTTGTGGACAATTGGAATTTTTCGCACGCGTTTTATGGAATTTTTTTCATACGAATTCTTGCCTTTTGGGGTTTAAGATAAAAGAGGTTCTCCGTCATCTGAGAGTAACGTCAGACCAATTAGAGCATATAATCGTGAATTCACGTGGTGACGCGAGGCGCGACTCGTCTTCTAATGTATTCAGGAAAAAGCCCACTACCTTTTTCTTTGTTAGAAACCCTCGTCTTTTTTCAGCAAAGCACAATATACTGCGACGGTAGATGGCTCGGAGTAACCTCGATGTTGCTGGGAAGCCGACCTCGTGAATGCTTTGTTTTAACAAACAATGGACTTCGGTGTAATGGGGTTAGAAAGTGAACGAAAAGTTGGGATTTATTCTTGTACAACCGATGAATTTTTGACCGCCGTTTGAAACGCAGCTAGGGCGACGACCGTGCTCGAATAAATTCACGCCAAAGCCTTTTGTGCTTCCTCCATTTAAGCTTTTCTTCTTTGCCCGGACTCCCGAATAGTTTTTAATACCGGCGTAAACGCAGCCTCAAAAATCTCTCGCGAATCGAAGGTTTAGGGGGGACAAAGAGAATGAGAAAGAAGAGAACAAAAGCGAACGAGAGACGCGAAACTCTTTATCGGGTTATTTATGTGCGAAGCCTCGCGCGGAATATAATCTCCCTTCGAATCTTTTTTCTTTTTCATTTTTTTTTCCTTTCTTTTCTTTTTTCTTCTCCCCTCCAAAGTTTAGGCACCTGATTTGCATGAAGTTCGTAGCAAAATTTACATGGACTCCTCAGCTAACATAATCTTATTTTTCAAGGCTGTCCCTCTACCTTTCTCTCACCTTTTTCAAGTACATTAGGCGAATGCATAAAATAAGCGGAAGTATTTGCATAGCCTTTTGAATGTGGCAGTGCACTAAAATCGTATTTTTTTCGTTAAATCATAATTCTTACATCGATATAAGAACGATATAATAAGTGAAATTATCTTCGCCTTGTTAACATAATGTTTCACGTCCAAAAGAGATAAATTTACGTTCAAACTATCATGATTATTTAATCCTAATATCTAGACCGAATTATTCGTCAATTTTCTCTCTTTCTCCCTTCCTCTCTGTTATTTTCTCTCTCTTTCTCTCTCCCTCTCTCTTTCTTTTTCTCTCTTTCTTTCTCTATCCTTTCGCTTGTTTTATCGAACCCTTCAGACTCTCTCAACGTTCGCTCTTTTCGATCACCCGGGCAATTAAGCAACGAACAGTCGAGCGTTTACACTGCCACAGATATTTACATTACATTAAATCTTAAAGGGATGCACGGCTCTTGTAACGCGAGAGTATACGGCGGTTCATCGAGGTGAATTGGTGGTACCCATCCAGGTCTTTGAAGTTCTCCGTCTACAAATGCGCCTGTGTGTCCCTTCGCCAACTTGTTTCTATCTTCCACCTCGGTTACTCTTCCACCTCGAAAGCTTAATCGTCGTTTCGACTGTCTCGTGAAAGCTATTCTTTGCGGACGAAATCGTCAACGAACAGAAAGAGTTTCTTTTGTTCCGTACTATTGATTTATCCCGATGTTAATTTCTCTTTATCTTTAGAGACTTATTTTATTTTATCATAACTTTTATTTCTTTCCTATCCTCGGAAAAATAAATTCCCTTACGTGTAATAGGCCTGTCTGTATTGGATCGACTCTCGAATATGACCCCATCGTCATACTTGAGAAACTATTCTAACATCGTGGTTTCGTTTTGTAGAAAAGTAACTCGTCTGATGGAACAACAACTAAGTTACTTTGTAGATACCATGTGTAGAATAGGGAAGCTACTATCGAAATAGCTCCTGAATTGAAGCACGGTTATACTTTCCGGAACTATCCTTTTGGTACCTTCATCTCATGGTTTCGTTTTATACTGAAGAACCATTTCTGATGGAATAATAATTTTCTAACGAAATGGTTTTGGAAGAACGGGTCAAGTTGGAGGTACTTATGCCGTATCGAAAGTTTGACATGAAGTTGTTAGTTTTTAACCTCGTATGATAGATTTTTCTTTTTTCTTTTTTTTTTCTTTTTTTTTTTTTTTTTTTGATTTTTTTTCTTGTCCTTCTTTTTTTTGTTTTTCTTTTGTTTTTCTTTTTTTATAATGCGACGAATATTCTTTTTCAATGATATTATATGTCATAACATGTTTCGAAAGTACTATCCTTTTATCCTTCACCATGCAATTTGTTCCATCCAAGATCGTTGCTATATCGTTCGAAGAGATCCTTTGCAATATTCTCTTGTCCAGTTTATGAGAGATAAGATTTAGCGCTGCTAGTATATAATGGGAAAGAAACGATCCATGGCGACCTTGTGCACATAGTAGGATAAAAGGAAATGACAGTCTGTTGACCGACCCTTCTGTAATCGGAGTAAGGCGCGGGCAATATTAATAACACATTCACAATGTTACATGAATATTACGGCAATCGATATACACATACAATTGTACATATACATACAACATAACATATATTCATTCCAGACGTTCTCTCCCCTACAGGATATTCAAGAACAAATATACAAATCCTCGGATATCCTGTCCGTTCGATGAACTGATGAAACGAATGAGAAAAAACGAATATCAAATATATTTCGCATAGGTTTAATATCTATCCACGTTTTTCTCTAACGTTTGAATTTCCAATTATAGAAATATTTTCTATATTTATATTACCTATCTCGTATTTACATACTCATATTGTCTATTACGGCTAATAAAAAATTACGAAGTATGATTTAAATATAAGATATTCTTCGTTAATAAAATAGATTTGATTCTTTAGGAATATGTAAATTTAATATGTAAATTTCATACTAATTCCTATCTTGAAATGTTTTAATCGTTTCTTCATCATCAATCGTTATTCTCGATTTGTTCGCTCTGTTCTATCGATTACTGATGCGATTGCTGATACGTAAAATAGATAATAATAGAGGAGTGGACTTTCACGTGCTGTCAGCCACGGGCAATACCGAAATTATTCGTTCGATTCCATGCAAAATCAGTGGCGTTGGCGTTTCAGAATAGCGCCTCTACTGAGAGAGAAAAAGAGAGAGAGAGAGAGAGAGAGAGAGAGAAAGAGAGAGATTCCTTTGTCGTGAAACTTCAAATCGAAGGATAATGGGGATTGTATGGTGGTGGATTTCTATTCAGAAAGCCACCAGCAGAAGCTCGCTATACGAGCCACTTCTTCAACCACGGAGAATGTGTTCTCACTCTTCTGTTCCTCTTTTCTCCCTTACGTTTCATCCTATACCACCATAACTTCCATCACTAGTACCATCTTCAGCTCTACCGGTACCTTCTCCTACTCGCCACCTGCGGAAGCTTCGCAATGTCCGCTTATTGGATTCACCCTCGACCTGGGGATTTCGCACTTTCTAAAAGCTTCCCCAAGTACCTAGTAGGGCTCTCTGACCCACGCGACAGCTCAGTATATAACGGATTACGTGTCTCCTCTCATGTAAACGAAACGAATCGTTCATCTGATTTTATTCTTCAGAACAAAATTTGTACGAGAATCAATCCTGTTAAATCCTCAAAGTCGAGAGCTTGAAACTCGTTGATACATATCGTAATTGTATTTTCTCGCAAGATGATTAAATTTTTTTTTCTCTTATATATATATATATATATATATATATATATATATATTTATTTATTTATTAGACTTTATATATACTGCTTATTAGGTATTTACTTGTGCATTTTATATGAAATATTTTTTTTCTTTAATAATTTTTTTCTTTTTCTCTTTTTTTTTTTCCCCCCCTTTTTATATTGTCAGTGACTCAATTATAATGTCGCTGCATTCGATATCAAACGATATTTATCGTGCATACGTAAAAGATTAGATGAGATCGCTTGTTTCTATTTCACTTGCTTCGTACATTGTGAAAATAAAGACTCGGAAAATCGTGGCGGAAAGAGTAACAGTAGCGTAAGAATTTTCCTTGGTACAAAATGGATGTATCCTCGAGGCAAATCTGATGTCGCGTCTTTATCCTTGATTCACGTCTCTCTTACTTTTTCCTTTTTCCACGATGCTTTCATTTCGACTTTCGGTATATTTCTTGGTATAAGACGTCTCGTCTCGTCTCTTATCTTTCATTATTTTCCTTTTCCTTTTTCTTTTCTATTTTTTTTTCTTAGTTTCTATTTCTCTGTTTCTCTCTGTTTCTCTCTGTTTCTCTCTCTCTCTCTCTCTCTCTCTCTCTCTCTCTCTCTCATTCTCTCATTTTCTATCTCTCTTTCTCCGTTTCTCTTTCTTTTACACCTTTTTCTTTTTTCCTTTTTTTTTTCTTTTTTTTCTTTTTTTTTTTTTATTAAAATTCAAGCCGAGTGAAATTCTCTAGGAGAGCCATCTCCACTAGCAAGCAGAGAGCGCGTCAGGGTTAAGAGTGCTCCGCCATTAACTATACCCTTTTACAGAGACTTCTACCAAGATGTGATTTTACCTTTGTCCTCAAGTCACGTACGCAGACTTTCACCTTTCTCTCGATGTTCCTTCGCTCTCACAGGAATAGAAGCTTCCTAAAACGGTACGACATCTCTCTCAGCTTTTATGGAATTGCAATGTCTCCCACTCTTCCTTTTCTTTTCATTTTCTCTTTCAATCTTCATTCTTTCTCTCTCTCTCTCTCTCTCTCTTTCTCTTTCTCTATCTCTCTATCTCTCTTCTTTCGTTTACTGATTTTTATTAGAAATGATCGATTGCTTTCTTCTTATCTGTGGTGAAAAGAATTGTGGAGAGGTTGTATTTGATAACCTTCACGAATAACTTCGAAATATTTTTAACGAAATCGTTGTGATTTTCTTGAAATTGTATATTTATTGTATATCGATTCTTTCTACTACGAAAATAAAGAAACAGATTGAAAAGAAAAAGAGAAAGAGAGAGAAAGAGAAAATGAGAGAAAAAGAGAATAGGAGATGCAATGAAATCTTGATGTGAGCGATCGTCTTAGTGTCGAACGACAAGCTTCTCCATAAATTCGAGGAGATGCTCACGTAAGGTGAATTGCAACTGCATCCCTTTTTCAAAAGGAAAGATTCTCCTTCCTTATTCTCCTTGTTTTCTCTATTTTAATATTTAGTTAAATTTTCTCTCTCTATTTATTTATCTAACGATTACAATTTTAAAACATTCGGAGCCTTGATATTAATTTACTGTTATCTCATTTTGAAATATTAACACTTAAATTGCGTTTAAATATTATTTGTATATTTCAGAGTAAGATCTTATCATATTGCTAATCATCGAATAAACATCTTATTATTATTGACGATAGAAAAAGAAAAATGATTTTTTATGATAATTATTTTCGAAAAAAAAAAAATGGTTTTCTTTTTTTATACGTGTAATCCAAATATTTTTGGTGTTAATCAAAACAAGTGACACTTTAGTAAAAATAATATATCAAAAGAAAGGTAACACTACAGTCAATGAAAGCTCGAATAGTGTCAAGATGAAAAAAGAAAAGAAAAGAAGTTGAGGGGTTAAAGCAGCATCAGGAATGCGAGAATGTCCGAGGGTGCGATTCTCGGAGGGTGCGAACCACTCGACTCGTAAGGAGTTGGACCTTGGTGTAGATCGTGGCAATGTTCACGGGACCTTTCACGTATGCTCTGGGCTTCTCTAACCTTCGAATTTCCTACTTTCGGGCTGCAAACATTTCTGCTCGGAAGATAACGAAAGTCGTGTGCGTTAAATGGCTTACGCTCTATTTGATCGTCTAACCACTACTTCGTATTAAGCGAGAACTCATGCCACCTGATTATCTTCTTCTTCCGTATTTGCTTCGAACACGTATTCGTAGATTATATATATATATATATATATATATACACGTATATGTATAAGATCTCTATTATACTGTCAAGAATGTAGTTTCAGTATTCGTAGAATATAAGAGAGAAAGAAGAAATTGAAAATTTATTCTCGTACAAGTTCAATTAATTTTTTGTGAGAAATAAAAAATAAAAGCTTAACAATAATTATAAAAAAAAAAAAAACAAAAATAGAGAAGGATCTTAAGAAAAAGTATTGATCTTTTATAAATATTTTTTATAGTACGAAAAAAAAAATAATGCTCTAGATATCAGAGTTTGGTCCACACTGATAATATATAACAATGCTTTAACACGTATATTCAGAGTCGATACATTCGTAAATTATGTAGATATAGGTGTACATATATATATATATATATATATATATATATATATACATATATGTGTGTGTATATGTTGTATGTATATATTTGTATCTATATATAGTATATGTATATAGATGCACGTGTCGCCCAAATGCATTGTAATTTATTCAAATGAATGTATGTAACGCCCTATCAATCACGTATCAGACATGTATTAGAGATGCAATTAGATCGTAGCAAATTAACACAAATAATTGTATTATCGATAACGTATGATGTTTAAACTAAGTACATACATGTACCTTTGTAAGCTATATATTTATCATCGACTTCGTCGTTAAATAATATACTATATAAACTGTTTTTTTTTTCTATATATATATATATATATTATAATTATAATTATTAATACATAACGCGTATATTGAAATTCTTTTACGCGGAGTGAAACGTATGCACGACTGATTGCAAGTTATCATAAACTAATTCGAACAATTATACATATCCGTTTAACCAAAAGGTGCGATGAAGTGTAATCGAACGTTGAATGAGCATATAGTAAGTCAATTATTTGGTAACCGCTTGTTATTAACGGCATTTATGCATATAACGATGAATGGTAATATGCTTGGTATGCCACGATTTTAACTACACTGTGCATTCCGAATATCGATGGTTAGAAAATGGCGACATTTGTTACAAATTAATATATGGCTATGAAATCGAATAATTTAGGAGGATAATTAAAGGGTACGGTATTCTTCGTGCTTCACAATAAATATATTATTCCTTCTATCGAGAATCTTTAGAAATTTTCAATGTTATCAAAAAGTATGTACATAATGATTTATTAATATAAAATCAGACGAAATGTCATGCACTTATCGTCTTATTTGTAAAAGAAGATGTTCGAGTAAATGTTGCAAAATTATATTACAGAGAAGTCTGGCCGGAGAACGACTCCTTTGGAAGGGCTGATATACCGCCGGAGGAAGAATTTCTAGCACTCCGCGAAATCTTCTTTGCAGATCTCGGTGGTGAGTAGTTTTTACAAAATTAACATATTCGAGCTGGTTGAAAGCTTCGAGTTGCTTTCATATATTGCATTAGCATTTTAATTCCTTGATTTCTCGGCTACCTCATAAACTGTGAGTTCTACGAAACTTCTATTTCTCCCTTTCCCTATCTTTCTATCTCTTAGTGATTATTATAAAAAAAAAGAAAAAAAATTAACTACTTCGTAGTTTCCATTTGGCCGTATCGATGTCTTAAGTTAAAAAATTTAAAATAAAGAAAATTTGGTTTTATACCTCACAAATACATTGATTTTTAACACTCTGATTGGCCAAATTGACATTGAAATTAAGATATAGAGCAGAAGAAAATTAGAATGAGAATAAGGAACATTTATGGCGATTAAATTAAAAGAAAAAGAAGAAGAAAAAGAAGAAGAAGAAGAGAAAGAGAAAAAAGGAAAATGAGACCAGTGGAGTAAAGACGATTTCTTTGGACGTTTCGTTTACGATAGAGCAAAAATGTCTACCTTCGCCTCATTTAATACTTTTTTTCCGTACCAAGGGTATTATCGCTATAACTTGGGTTTATAGTGAAAATTATGTGCTCCGCACACGTAGTAGTCTCTTGAGAAAAAAGCACTGTCGGTGTTTCAGTTATCGTTAATCGTACGAGGATCTGAAAGGTAGAAGTAATTTTTACATTAATACTATAAATTAGATCTAATTTAACTGATTTGAAGGAAAAATTATTAAACTAATTTTCTATCCTTCGCGTTTTTTCGTTGATGTTTCGACGTCCCTTTGATCAGAACAAAAGGTACGTAAAATTAATTTTAATTATTATTTAATGAATTGTACGATCAAAGAATAGAATCTATTTCGTTTTTTAGAAGTTAAAGTCAAAATCGAGACTTTATTTTTCGCAAAGATATTAAATTCTGCAAAATATATAAATAGCTGATTTTATTCGTGAGAGCTTTTGCAGTAACAGTGTGTAATAACCGGGACATATATCATGAGACAAAATTTAATTAAACGCGCCGCTGGTATTTATTTCACACTTCTAATTTATGTACGAATAACTACGTCCTTTCTCGTTCGGCATTTATCTCCGTTTTATTATATCTATACGGTCGTACAATGGACCGGTCCCATTCTAAATATTTTCATCTTTTCTAAAATTGCCTTTGTCATATGGTACACGCACACGCATACACATATACCGATTTATTATGACCAGAGGACATTTCTGATCCTCAATACGCAATAATTTTTCATGTTATTCACAAATATTCTACCTATCGTGACTATTTTATATTATTTATTATCTCTTGTTTGCTTTTAACGATAGAGCGGCTCGTAAAATGATCTGATTCTTGTGCTAGTAGGTACATCCTCGAACAACAACAGAAGAACATTACGTAATATAAGAATCGCTCGTTAAGCATTAATGATTTACTATGTAAATATATGAATCGACGTAGCGTATAAAAAGATATTGCCTTGTGATTTTCGTGGCTATTATATTAGTAAATTCAAAAAGAAATATCATTAGAGTAACGAGGCTGCGATCATAGCTATCATATTTCCATACTTGCTAGTGATTTCTTTATCGATTGTCGTTAATAATAATTCAATAATATAAGAAATATATATATATATATATATATGTATTACATATACAATATATATATATATAATTATCAATTGATATTTATTTCAAATATTCTATATTCAACAGAATAAACTTGTTCACAAATTTTCATTAAATTACCTTTTTCTTTTTATTATTCGATCTTAGAGCTTAAAGATAAAAGAGCATATAGATGATTTCGAGTATGTTCGTCAATTAGCCATAGTTTATCTTTTTACCACACTCATAATTTCTCGTTTACATGGATTGCGGCATCGCGTTTACTTTCTTTTCATCTCCCCTTTCTCACGAATGTCGTCACGATAAAAAATGGTTACGATGTTATGAATTACAACTCGTACTCTTCTTGTTTTTTCTTTCGTTTTCTCTTCGTTTTCTCTCCCTCGGATAGCTCGCGCTAACGATGCTTTCTCTCTCTCTCTCTCTCTCTCTTTCTCTCTATCTCTCTTTCTTTATCTTTGTTTTCTTCTATCGCTCGACGCGTAACTACGACTACATCGCTAGCACAAATCGGTTCGGTCTGTGTAGGTGCCAGTGAAACGGTGAAGTCGTTAAATGTTAATCCCTCTTTTATATCTTACGGCTAGTTCGCGTCACTGGCAGCTACCGTTCTGTCCGGGCAACATGGAGTTTATTTAAAACAACTCTGGTGACATCCAGAGAGTTTTATTTTATGACGTAAACAGTTCATCGTACCATTCGTTATCAAAAATCTTACAATTAATTAATTTAATTTTTTTATCTTTATATTATTTAGATATTACGAATTTATAAGAGATAGATATTTAATACTGTCTATAAAAAGAAAAGAAAGAAAAAGTAACGAGAAGAAAATTTAAAGAAAAAACGATAAAGAAATTAATCACGGTGGAACATTTTTTTTTGTTTTATTTCACTTTCTCTCTCTCTCTCTCTCTCTCTCTCTCTCTCTCTCTCTTTCTCTCTCTCTATCTTTTTTCACTTCGCATCCATTCTTCAGACGGTTTTACCAGGCGAAGTAAATGTTTTTCATTAATCTTTCGCAACTCGTTCCCTTCATTGTCGACGCGTAGATTCGTAATTTGGTCGACTTACACTGGCTGAATCGGTAAATTCGTTAGTACAGTTTGTGGTTTACACGCTGCGTTTCATCATACCAGTCTGCGGCGCTATATTTGTGACCTCCTACATACCTCCCCGAAAGCTTTGTGAGTCTAATTACGAAGCACACATGATACACATCGCGAACATGTTACCTCCGTCTAGTCTCTTTACGTTCCCTTCCATCCCCTTTGCTTTGTGTTATTCCTTTCATTTTGACATGTCTCTTTGTATCTATTCATTTTCTTTCTTCTTTTTTATTCCCCTTCTCTCGTGTATTTTACTTTATTGAAATATCTGCGAATCCGACTCTCTTATTAGATACTTACTGAATAAATCGTTGAAGTAATAAATATCCTACATAAATTCAATATTTATTGATTTAAATTATACTAATTTATAAGTACAATATTAAACGTTCGTTCGGTGTTCATTAATAAGTACTAATGTTTTGTGGTTAAATTCATAAAGTGTCTAATTATAGTATTTATAATATTTAGATTAATTATAGTATTTAACAAATCGTTACAACTATTTCCCATATGAACATAGTTTACTATTTAACTATTTACTTTAGAGGTTAACTATTTAGATTAGAAATTATACTTCCTCTGTTCTCTCGAAATGATTAATGATTGTATCATTAATTTTTTTGATTCGTATGAAGTAAAGACTTATAATGGAATCTATAAGTACAAATAATACGATAAAAGGGATTAAGAATAATTCGTCAGACGTTTTTTTTCATTTAACTATTATTATAATATATAATTCTATATAGTCTCTTATGGTGAATTCTAGATAGTCAAACTTATAGCGGAGTAGAGTATTTTCGTTTCTTTTTCGTTCTTCGAAAAGCTCTTTATTTATTCACGTCCACCGAGAGTACAGAGAAACTCATACATATATACGAAATATACCCATTTCATCGGATTCGTTCCTGCAGGCGCCAGAAACAGCAATGGTGTTTCTGAGAGGAGTGGAAAAGGGCGAAGGAAGATGTGCTTCAGTTTGCTTGCGATTTTTTTCTTTCTTTCTTTATCCTCTTCTTTCTTTTTCACCTCCCGGCTACGATTCTAACTTGTTAGTCCGAATACGTGACGAATGAGGAGGAATAGCGGAGGAATAAAAAAGAGAGAGAAAGAAAGAGAGAAAGAGAGAGAGAAAGTAATAGAAGAAAGATATAGATTAGAAAAGGAACGATGGAGAAGAATAAAAAAGTCTTCTAAGCTTCTTTCACTTGGAAGGTCGAAGGTTTGACGAATGAAGACCGAATTGGAAGTCTAACCAATTGTGGAGTCAGACCAAGAAAAATTTGCATCCCTCTTTTTCTTTCTCTCTCTCACTCTCTTTGCCTCTCTTTCTCTCTCTCTCTCTCACTCTCTTTGCCTCTCTTTCTCTCTCTCTCTCTCTCTCTCTCTCTCTCTCTCTCTCTCTCTCTATTTCTTTCTCTTTCACTCAACGACGAGCGATCGTCCTCATATGTCTGAAGGCTCTACTTCATCCTTCTTTTTCTCATCCCTCTTTTTCTTCTTCCACGGATTTCTGAAACCGCGCTCCATAACTTAACACTTTAGACGGAAACTTGCGGTTCATCCTTGTCGTCTCTCCCTCCTTCTTCTTATCATCCTCCTCCTCCTCCTCCTTCTCTTTTCATCTCCCCTTCTTTCCTATTCGTGAATGTATACGCATTCGTACGCAGAACGCGCCGAAAGGCGATATTCTATGCGCTGGAACTTCCTCGAATGGTGTGCGGATGAAAATAGGGTGTGCTCCCTTTCAAATAACCTTACTTATTTGTTTACCCACTCGTCGATTTTTCTTCTACTTTGTCCTTCCATACCCTCCTAATGCTTTCAAAGCATTCCTAGGAACGAACGTGCAAGTTTTACACTTCATGAAAGTACTTTTCTTCGAATTCCTGTAAGTGACACTTGCCTTTCTTATTTCTTTCGATGGATCAGACGAGACGATTTATATTTCCAGATCGAAATTAAACGTTATATGTCGTTTAATGTTATATATTCCTTGTAAAAACATACATAGAGAATACAAGTGACAGAGAATTTTAATCTTAATATACGTACAGACACATACACACACACACACACACACACACATATATATATATATATATATTTTATTTAAATTGCGACGTATGTAAATGATTTATGTCTGAATACTAAAATACGTTCGTTCTCTACGATCTCACCGAACCGTATGAAGGCCAAATGTTATGTATCCCACACAGACTCTCGTTGTTTACATTCGAGTATATATATTTGTATGACAGAACACGTTTCAGTACATTGTTATCCTGTATATTGTTGTATTCAATATATATATTCTTTCTTTTGATTTCACGATACAGAATCTTTGGCTAATGTTGTCTCCTTTGTTTCTTTTTCTTTCTTTTTTTTTTTTTTCTTTTCTTTTCTTTTATTTATGAAATATTGCGACTTCATAATAAAAGTAATATAGTAACGTACTTATATACATATATCATTACTATTTTTACATTCTTGAGAGATAAAGGAAATGTAGTGTCTCCAGAGAAAAGGTATCTAATCGTGTACGGAACTTTTATAATTGGTTCTACCTTACCGCGAAAACTGTTGTTATGAGTGAACTCCGTAAAAACTTTTCCTACTAATTTTACCAGTTGACGATGGTTATAATGTAAAAAAATAAGAATGAATGGTACTTTCGAGAAAAAGAAAGAAATAGAAAAAGAACCGAAGGTATGAGATAATAAACGTCGCGTAAAATTCGATATCAACAAATATGTATAATCATCGTAAATAAATTTACGAAAGAGTGTAAAAGTAAGTTTAAAAATGATTTCCACGTATTGTTTAAGTAAAATGGAATGGATATGTTCTGTCGTGAATTTCTCGTCACGATTTTATCCTTGCTTTTTCAAGCGCTATAACGAAACAATCACGTTTACCACTCACGTTTATAACTTGACCTTCCGTTTCTATGCTTTTACGTCGCTTAAGCGTATTCTTTTCGTTCTCAGGATAAAACAAGTAGCAACTACTTTGATATTCGTACGAACAATCTTTTTTCTTTCATCGTAGAAAGTTTCCATTTTTGTTTGTTCCGTACGATACAATAATGGAAGGAACGATGATGATCGGATCGAACAGTTTTGTCTCCAGATTCTTGAAGCGTAGTAAATGGCAGAATTTACATCCAACGTTTGCTCGAACGATCACGACCATATGTTTGTCTTCTATGTTTATATCTTTCCTTTTCCTTGATCTACCCTTTCTCTCGCTCTTTGCCTTTATTGTCTATCTCCGTTTTCGTCGTTCTTCTTCGTGCATCGGCCAGGAAGTTTATCCGAACCCGACGCGCCAATTTAGACGGAATCGCCGGCACGTTCGCTTTCCTTCCATCAAATTGCGACTCGCTATGGCTTTCCTACGATTCCAGAACAAATCAATTCGACGTTCTGCCACCGAAGCAAGCAACCCTTCGCTTTCGATATCCATGAAGCTTCGCCGCTAAAATATGGACGTTCGAAGGATCTCGCGAATCCTAACCGTTTTGTCACGATCGCAGCCTTCTGATTCCAGAACTTCTCCTTGCTTCCTTTACCCTCCCTCTCCTTCTTACCTCCGACCCCTTTATTTCTCCGTTTCTATCTCCTTTGGTTATATCTTCGTAGATCGTCGCTCGTTTCGAACTCGAACGAAAATCAAATCGTGCTCGTGCGCTCGATTTCATTTGGATAGTTATTTGTTTTTTTCCCCCTGACGATCAAAATTGGTTTCTTCCTTCATATATATCTATATATATATATGTACGTAGATACATATATAAATAAAATATACATATATATTTTTTTTCTTTTTTCTTTTTTTTCTTTCATTTTATTCCAAAATAATAATAAACAAATTTCAAGAGAAAATATATAAAATAATTCGACACCCTCTATAGAAAGAGTTCAGTATTATGTAAGAAGAGAGTTTAAGGCCTTGATAAAGACGCGGTAGTGCTTGTAGGTACGTGCTTTTAAAGATATCACGAAGTTTAGGGTATTTCCTTCGCAGTAGGCAGAAAAGCATGACTTTTAAAGAGCCCTTCACAAGATATTTATCGTTGTTCAAGTATCGAGCAGAAAAGCCGAACATTAGCCTTCCTCTTTTCCGACCTCTTCTTTTCCTCCCTTGCGTCTCGGCAACGATACGATGGCTCTTTCAGTAACGATGAGTAACCATTAACGTGCAAAGGACCTTTCGACTATTCCTCTCTCTCTCTTTCTCTCTCTCTCTTTCTTCTTCTCCCTCTTCGTTTTCTTTCCTTTTCACAGTTTATCCCTTTCGCTGTCTCGCCGCACGTCGAATCTTCTTCCCTTCTTTCTCTCTCTCTCTCTCTCTCTCTCTCTCTCCCTCTTTATTTCTCTTCGTTTCTCATTTCCACGTGAAATTCTCGTCTTCTACGCACACACGCACATGCGCGCACACATATACACACATACACACATACACATACACATACACATACATACAGAGAAAAAGAGAGAGAGCCCTTCGTTCTCTTTCCAAGCGAATAAACCGGAGAAGTGAGAGTCGACCATTTAAAAGAGAGACATTCAGCGAGTTCAAGTACACACTCTTACTGGTGCTATCAGAACTCGTTATAAGGTATACAAATGGTACGCAGGACTCTTTGAGTGAGTGCTTGCCCAGCAGTTCTCACTGTATCTAAAGCTTTCCCTGATGTTCTTCCCTTGTTGGTGGTTTATTAACTTATCGAAGTTTAAATTTCTTTGAAATGAATCAGTACATTGACAAATACCAAATTTCGAATCGGTTGATGTTATCGGTCGACGTGTGTACGTAATGTTTCAATTTTTCTTTTTTTTTCTTTTTTTTTTCTTTTTTTTTTTTCATTTTTTCTTTTCAGGTTTATTGATTTTTCATTCGATTACACTCTCGCCGGAAATATTTATTTTTCGTTGGTTTGTCGTTGATTCACGATTTTAATTACTGATTCGGATTGTTTCGATTATTTTGTATTCAGTTGAAATCAATGAAAACATTGAATTATTTCAAATGAGTAGAACTTTTATCTTACAAATGTCACTGCAATAACCAATTGTCATAGGCGTTTGCAAATAGTTCCGACTCAAGCGTTCACGATTATTAATATGAAGGTAATCTGTTTTATAAAAAATGTATAAACAAAGCGCGCTCGAGAAAAAATAGAAGAATAATAATGAAAGCGTGGCGGCTTCTGTGCCGCTAAGATTAAAAAGGGAAAGAAAAAGAAAGAAGAAGAAGAAGAAGAGGAGAAGGTGGAGGAGGAGGAGAAGGAGGAGAAGGAGGAAGAAGAAGAAGAAGAGAGAAAGCTCAAGGTCAAGCGCGAAGCTTTTCAACGATGCACGTTCTCTCACAACCCTTTTTATTTTTCTTCCTTTTCGACTGGGAAGGGAAAACGCAAAAGCTTCTTACTGCCCGAGTAATCTCCTTTTTCTTTTATTTTCTTTTCTCTTTTTCTTTTCTTTTTTATTTTTAGTTTATTTCTTTTTTTTTTTTACTTTTTATTTCTTTTTCTCTTTCTTTTTTTCTTTTTTTTTTTTTGTTTTCTTTTTTTTTTTTTTGTAAACTTGCACGTCTGCTTTGCGTCTGTGTTCATGGATGCACGCGGCTTCGGTAAAATAATAATGCATTTGCGACTTGCGTAGAAATTGAATAACAGTCGCGCTTGAATAATACAGATATGTAAATGGAGGTTGGTACAGGGTTGATACGGGGTTGGGTACGAGGTGCCGGAAACGTAGACGGGATCATTTATATTGTATCCGTGCCGTCGTTTTCTCCTATCTCTACCGACTGCGTTTCAACCTTGCTTTCCTCCCTTTCTCCCTTTCTCCCTTTCTCCCTTTCTCCCTTTCTCTCTCTCTTTCTCTCTCTCTTTCTCTCTCTCTTTCTCTCTTTATACTTTGTTCTGTGTTCGTTCTACGCTCGTCCGCCTAGTTTTAGCGTCCCTTCTCTTTCCTTCCTTCTATGTATATGTACTTTTGTCTCTTTCTCTCTTTCGATTTTTCCATTCGGAATCATTTCATTCTGTACCTATTCCAAAAGGTCTCGCTCATCTTCCTCTCAAGATCTCCCTTTTTCTTATTAGATTTTTCGTGTATGCGACTTGATTCTCTCTCTCTCTCTCTCTCTCTCTATCTCTATCTCTATCTCTTTTTCTCTCTTTCTATTTTTCTCTTTCTCTGTCTTTATCGTTGATAAGCGTTTCCTCTTCCAGCTGTCTCTCTTTCTATTTCTTTCGATTTTATGTACATTTTTCATTTCTCTTCTCTCTCTCTCTCTCTCTCTCTCTCTCTCTCTGTCTGTCTGTCTGTCTGTCTGTCTATCTATCTATCTCTCTCCTTCTTTCTTTTACCCTTTTCAATTCTGTTTCTTGTCTCATGCGATTATAACGTCACTAAAGTATTATTTCTTCGTTATAATTACCATCATTTTCTGAATTTCGTGGATTTTCAAGAACCCCATTGCTTTGGCGTTCCCTCATTTCAAAACAATACCATGGTAGAGGGATGGATTTTCCAAAATCCTTGTTTTGTCGGGAACCCAGTGAATTCATCGAAATGATTTTACTTGGCATACTTCAATGAGGGTAACACGAGTATAGAGTACAGCTACGATTTTACCTTAACCCGGATTAGAGAAATATACCTATTTCAAACGACCGAATGACTTTAGTACGATGTTCTAAATCTACCCTCCAGCGGTATAAATTATTTCATTCTCTCAGGGTTACTAAATGTATATTTCAATAATAGTTAATTTAATAGGAAGAGGTTTATAATATCAGATTTAATGAATTATTCTAATGTAAAATTGTTCGTGAATAATGTGAAATAGGTAGAGATGGGAAGGGGGATGGGAAAGGAGAGAAAAGCAAAAAAAAAAACAAGAAATATCATAAGAAGCTAATAAAAAGAAATGATGTGTTTTATGAAAATGTAACCCTTTTCGTGTTCGCTTCTTTACTAATGAGAGAGAAAGATCGCTCTTAAGCTTTCTTATCTCTTTCGTTTATGTTTCCATATGTGCGTATACACGCGCATACGCGCAAAAGACGTCGGATCGGACGTTGCGATTTGGTGCATTTAACTCGAAAAAGAGAAAGAGAAAGAGAGAGATAAAGTGAGAAAGTGAGAAAGAAAAAGAGAGAGGAGCTTTGCCTTTAGGGGATGGTCTTTGTTCTTGAAGATCTTACACAAATGCAAGTTAATCCGATTTGTGCTACATTCGAAATATAATCGGAGCTTTCTCGAGAATGTATAAGTGTGAACGTACACGACTACATCGGGCGGAAGTCCTTCTTCAAGTTTAATAACGGTTTTCCGGTTTTCATCGAGGTTATTTGATCGCGACGAAATTTAAGCCGACCACCAACCATCGTTTCGTTCTCATTGCATTCTTTTTGGTTTCTTTTTAAAGCTCCTCACGGATAAAAAAAAAAAAGTTCTTTCATTGGATTTTCCTTTCTCGGTTATGCCATTTCGAAGTATTCTCTTTTATTACTTTACATATAGATGCATTTATTACATTACACTGATCTCCCATGATATTGCTTTTCCACTGACTATAGATCTACATTTTTATCTTTTATGAAATCGGAAAGTCGAGGATTTAATATTGCAAATTGTCATTAAACTGGTTGACGTTATTTTATTCGTTTGTTCGTGTATTAATACTTATTTGCATATTAATGTTCGAAAAATAGTTTTTCCAGATGTTTTATCTTGATAATAGCACCGTAGACTCGTTTTATTTTATTTACCGTGTTATTACAATGAAATAAAGATGATCGAAAAAGGAGAAAGAAAAAAAAAAAAAATAAGAATGTTCAGCCCCGCGATGACTCTATAACCAATTAACGTTTTTATGGCCTCTAGAAGAAACTTGTTTTATCGTAGTAGTCATTAGCAGCTACGCTTTGCACGGCTATATTCATGCAAATTAAATCGATCCTTCTAACGGCTGGTTAACTATAAAATACGCTAAGGAATTTGATTACATCGTCTTGTTACAGAATCGTCCATGGAAACGTTACATGTATATTGAGATTTTTCCTTCGGAAATGTTGCTTTCTACCTTCTCTTTCTTTTTATCTTTTCTTTTTTTATTTCTTTCCTTTTTTTTCTTTTTTCCTTTTCTTTTTTGATCTCCTTGAGAATCTCGAATGATCGGACCGGATAAGAGGATGCGAACGAACGGCTCTTATCGTTTGTGCATTATCTAGATCGAAAGATAAAGGGAATTTGATGCATCTCTTCAGACGGAATGGATTTGCATGGGAGATGTCGTTTGCCAGGAAAATGGATTTTCTTCTGACGGAGGGCTAACTTGAATAATTATCCAAACGTTTTGCTCAAATGTGAGGTTAACAAATCTTTAGAGTTAGCAATTAAATTATTTAGAAAAAATGAACGTGGAAGAAGAAATGAAAATTTCTTATACTATTTATTTCATATGATAGATTCGTCTGATCAATAATATATAAACCATGGATATACAACTTGAAGTAGGGAAACTAACGTATTGTATTGAGATATCTTCTTCGTTTTGAATGAAGTCGCATAGAGTAGAATGTTAGTACTCCATCGTATCGGAGTCAAAGGAAGTAGCAGCGACAAGCAAGCCTTAATGACTTCTCGACGACACAATTAGGTTCTCGCGAAACGACGTGAGATAAATTTAAATGCATATTTGGAGTATAGCGAGACTAGCCGAAGGGAAAAAAAGAAATAAGAATAAAAAGAGTAGTAAATGAAAATAGAAAGAGAGAAAGGGAGAGAGAGAGAGAGAGAGAGAGAGAGAGAGAGAGAGAGACGAGGAAGAAGAGGGAAGATCAACTTCTCTTGATATGAGAATGAAATAGCTCTTTCCTTTTTTTTTATTCTTTTTTTTCCTTTTTTTATCACGATCCAGCGTGTCTCTTAATAAAAGCAAAGTGTAAGGGTAGATAGATGTGCAAGTGTGACACGATGCGGCCATGTCCTCGGCGATCTATACCGAAAACGAAATTACGTTTCAGAGAGATAATGCATGCCTTTCCGAGCACGGACAACGTTAACGTTCCTCTCAAACGACATTTCCACAGTTAATGACGTACTACCGGGACGTCATTCGATCCTCAAAAAAATTACTTTTCGTCTCGAGCGTTCACGAATACGTTCCTATCTATTGGAACCGACGACCTCTATCGGATCGAAATCGTGCCACGAATCGAAAGAACCTCTTTACTTCGTCAGCTGCTCCCACTTCCTTCTCTTTTCTTTTTTTTTTTTTTTTCTTTTTCATCTTATCAAGATAGTAAATTACTACGGCCTCCAATTACCTAACGTTAATTAAGGGAATATTTATTTATTTTCCCAATTATTTCTTTCGTAATGCGACATAGTCTCAAATATCCTATCATCGATCTTTTCTCAGATTGCTTGTCGCGCTTGTCCTATACTTATTGTTAACCTAAATTGCATCGTACTTATGAGCGGCGATATGTATTGTCCTATTTCTTTTTTTTTTTTTGTTTCTTTCTTTTCTTTTTTTTTTTATTTTTCTTTTTTTGCTTCTTTTTCTTCTTCGACTTTATAATATTTTACCCAACGCTTTTACCCTGACCTACATACGAGCTGAAACGTCAGTTTGTTTTAACTACAGCGAGATCTTTTTTATTCTTATTTTTTTCTTCATTTCTTCTTTTCTTTTATCTTTATTCGCTCTTAACCTCAATCCTTCTTTCGCGTTTTCTTTTCCATTTGTCTGATTTTGTTTCTCTCTCTCTCTCTCTCTCTCTCTCTCTCTCTCTCTCTCTCTCTCCCTCTTTTTTTTGTTTGCATTCAAGCTAATTCACGTTAATTAATTTTAATCTCTTTTCTTAATATTTCCCAAAGTCTTTATAACAAT
This sequence comes from Vespa crabro, assembly GCF_910589235.1. Classification (NCBI taxonomy): domain Eukaryota; kingdom Metazoa; phylum Arthropoda; class Insecta; order Hymenoptera; family Vespidae; genus Vespa; species Vespa crabro. The sequence continues at coordinate 4,170,895 of NC_060955.1, forward strand.
TTGTCTGTACATTGCGGATTAAATGATATATCATATAATACTTAATGGTTCGAAATTTATAATTTCATGTTAGACAATATTTTTCGTGTATGACAAGACACATTTCTCTCATTTTGAGAATCGTGCTCGCTTAACATACGAAACGATCTATGAGAGGTACACGTCGTTTTAAACTCCGTATCTTCGCCAATATTTGCCAAAGAATTTGACTCTTCCGAGAGCCATAATGCTGCTCTCCCATGTAAGTGACCGCCGATGTTAATTTATAGGCGGAATAACGACTTTCCGATCCTGGATACTTGCCATAACGCGGCGAGGCTGTATCGAAAGGGCTGGGGTGGTTTTACTGCGTCGAATAAATTTCAGGAAAGTACTTGCTCTGATCCATAAAGTAAGAAATCTGCTAGCCGAATTCTTCATCATATATTTTCTACCGTTCGAAATACATAGTTTATTTTTTTCAAGCACAGAAAAAAGTTTAGATGCTATATCTTCGAAATCCAACATTATTGAAATTATATTTTTATTCTTTGAGAAAAAAAATTGTCTCAACAATGTTTGCGTTTTCGTTAAATTTTAGTTGCTTTTTCTTTCTTTATTTTTCTTTCTTTATTTTCTTTTCTTTTCTTTCCCTTTTTTTTTTTTTTTAATTTTGATGGAACAAATTTTCAACGAAGGTTTGATCGCACGAGTGCAGAAAGTGAATAGAAATGATACCGACGTTTCTTCCTTTTTTTTTTTCGATTCGGTTTTACAGGCAGAAAGGAATTGGGATTTTTTGAAAGCCTAAAAGCTTCAGAGTCAGCTTGTTACGTCGACAATCACTGATACGCTCGATGTGACAGAAAATCAATGATGTCTTATCAATAAGTAGAGATCCCGTTTCCCGTTTTTCTTTGTTTACATTCTTTTTTCTTTCTCTCCTTTTTTCTTTTTTTTGTTTTTAATCTCACATTAAACTATGCAATTTTCGTATTAAAATATATCGATTGATCTATTTAAAAAAAAGAAAAAAGAAAATATCTATGAGCTCGATATCTCGAAAGAGATGATAATAATTTTTTGATAATCAAAATATTTTGCATTCTCAGATTAAACAATTTTTATGACGTTTTATCGAAAGCAATTATTATAGTTACAGATTATATATATATATATATATATACGTACGCATGTAATACGACGTCATCTACACGTTTTAAGTTTAAAAGGAACTTCGGGAAAAAAGACTACGAGAGTATAAGCTTAAAATGAAAGGATAGAGAGAGAGAGAGGGAGGGAGAGAGAGAGAAAAAGAGAGAGACTGGCGTAATAAAAGTTTCAAAGCGAGACAGGTACCGGTAGTAACTACTATATTAATAGTAACGCGTACTGTTTCTCCCACGGCATTTCTCTCATACAATCTACGGAAAGTACATAGTACCTGTGTTTCATAGGTATATATGCTTTCGAGGTATTAGAAAATTTATCACGCTTCCGTACCGGTCGAGCTTCTCTATCTATCGAGTAGCTGAATACGTTTTCTCTGACGCTATTAACATAATTTCCCTCGTCCCTTTTCCGGATGAAAGCAAACCGGTGAAGGTTAAGTTGGAGTTTCTCTTCTTTAATGTCATGGCTTATCGGGATCATCGATTACAGAGAACGGATCCTAACGAAGTCGTTCGAGGTACGACGAGTCATTTCCTCCACTGCTTTTACTGAAATTGTATGTAAATTAAAAGAAAAGAAGAAGCTGGGGGTTGGCTTGTAAAAAAAAAAAAAGAAAAAAAAAATGTTATTGCGGTCTCTTCTTTTTTTTCTTCCTTCCTTTCTTTTTCTTCCTTTCTTTTTTTTTTTCTTTTTCCCTTTCTCTTTGGCTCCCTCTCGAAAAGAAAATAGCAAGGATGAGCAGAGACGAGAACGTCGAGATTGAACGAGCGACTTAGAGAGTCTGTGAGGAGTCGAGGATCGTACTGGGATGAAACGGACGAAAAAAAAATCTAGACTGGAGAAAAAAGGGGAAGGGTCATTTTGGGTTAGATTTGGCTAGATAATCCATCTTAGTTGGAAGAGAAGAAGAGGGCTTGTCCTTTTTTTGTGTCGAAGAAATGCCCGGGCATAATAATTTCATACTTTTAGTCGAGACACGCTATTTCCTTCTCTCTTCCACACTGATCCTTACACACAAACACATATACACACACACATATATAAAAGCTCACTTCTTGCCCCTCTATGTGTCTCTCTTTCACCCCGGAGTAAATCCACCCTATTTCGCGACAGCTCTGCACTTTCACTGCCGACGATCTAACCCCTCATTGCTAACGCGAATCCCAGGGATATAATCGAGTTCTCAGGCGCGGAGAGACCTGCTCCAACGTTGATAATATTTCTGAAATCTTGTAAGAAGGGTGGACCGTAGTTTCCCTTCTCTTTTCTATTTTTTCGATCATCCATGTAACTACGATGTATGGCGATGACGACTATGACAACGACAACGACGAAAGGAACGATCACATCCGACGTGATAATTTCATTTCATATGAATCAATTTCCTTTTTCGTTTTCACGGGAAGTATATCATAGGCGAATAAATGTGAACGTTAAACGAAAGATCATGAAGATTCTCTTGCATTTTTCGTGGAATAATGAATGGCACATATACTTAATTGATTAGAATTCTCGTATCATCCTCAATCGTGGTTTTTAATGAATATATCGGCGAAGTAATACTTGTGATGAATTAAAAATTAATATTAATTTTTATCAAGCAACAAATGTGTGTGTGTGTGTGTGTGTGTGTGTGTATACATGTAGTTATGTATGTATGTATAATATTATAATTGAAGGTTCTTTTCCAAATTCTCATCTCAAACGTTTTAACGAACGTTGTAAGGAAAGGATAATTTCGAGAAATTAATGAGGTCCGTCCAATTGAAAACTCGTCCCTTCTTTCTTCGTTCGTTTTTCCTTTTAACAAGCCTTGCTGAAGTAGAAGCTTCAGCTGTTATTAATCATTGATAAGGAAACCGATTAAGAAACGCAAACTGGTTAAAATTGGAAAGTTAGTACAAAGAAATCTGTTTTCCTTGAAATAAATACGCTTCAGAAATATTCTCTTTTGGTTTCTACCAAACGATGAGTGTTTGAAAGGGAAATGGAAAACTAAGGGGAAGAAGTACTTATAGAAAAGAGGAAGAGGAGGATAGAATGAAATAGAAGAAGAGAAAGTGAGGTTCTTCGATGGAGGGTTATAATTACGTTGTTAATAAACCTTAAGGGAAACTCGTCGGACCTTAGCAAGATCTTTCGATGCTTTTCGCATCCCGAGCTTCTGACATTCTTCAGATCGCATGCCTGTTTGAAACGGCTTCATCCAATTAAGTTTAAAAGCGGCACTCGATCGATCGAAGAAATTGAATTACTGATTCCGACATCATCGTTCATTCGCTGTAATTACTTCGGCGCTTATTTAACTTCAAGGTGGATCTAGGAAGCATCGGAATCCATGTATGGCCTTATAAGCGTAAGCATGTACTCATACATATAGACACATACAAACGCACGTACGCGCGCGCGAATACATACTTGGCCAATGCATATTCGCATACTAGTTCGTTCTTACGTATGTATGGACACGTCGACATAGTCAGCTCTCTGAAATTTCTCCATCGTGATTGCGTTTGTTGCAAGCACCTGCGTAATCCTGGCAATCTTCATCTCTCCCTCCCTCTTCTCCCTCTTTCCCTGCTTCCAACAGTCAGCTTCGCAACACCCTACGTATAACCTACCTCCTTGTATCGCCTGAACCAATTATCTCTCCTACCTTTGATGTTGTCCAGCTTCCGTATAGGTGTTTGCGACAAACAGCGCGAGTCGACATGATAAAGGAATATTCTCGTAGATTTATCGAATACGTGTGAGCACGCTGATTGAGTTATTTAATGCGACGTCTTACGTTTTCTTTTTATTATTCGAAAGGGATGATTCTTTTTTTTTTGTCCTTTCCTTTTTTTTTTCTTCTTTTCTTTTGTTTAAATTATTTCGACGTAAGAAAAAGAGAGAGAGAGAGAGACAACCAGAGAATGGAAAAAGAAAAGGAGATACGTTGAAATAGAGAGATATTTTCAATAAGCATAAATCATAAAGAGGAAAGTAAAAAAAAAAAAATCAAATAAAAGAGATTTCCTTTGAAAATCGTAAAGATTCGATTGAAATAAATATCTTCTCTGTGAGCTATCATGCCAAAGTGGGAATAATTCTATGTCTAACGAAAAACACGTAGAAGATATATATATATATATATATATATATATATATATATATACATATATATATGAAGGAAAAAAAATTCAATTCAATTATTGGATCATAGAAGAGATCGCAGTAATCGTATTATAAAAGAAATTACAAAAGTAATAGCGACTGTCACGCAATTTCAATCACAAAATGACTGCTTGAAGGAATTCGAAAGGTAGTTCATAAGATTCGATAAAAAGGATAAATTAATTTTCTCTATCAAAAGCCTAATATGATTTGATCAGTTTATCCAATCATCCAAGCTTTTGTATATCAAACTGAACCTTGGATAGTTGCCGATAGAAATCACAAGGCTGTTGAAGGGGTTCTTCTTCTTTCTTCCTTTTCTTTTTTCCTTTTCTTTCTTTTCCTTTTTTTCCTTTTTCCTTTCTTTTTTTTTTCAACTTTAATCCGATTCTCTGTTCGGAAACATCGTAAAGACCAAGTTTCCAAAGGAGGATAGCTTAAAATGAGAAACACGAGGAAGTTATGAAGTCTCGGATGAAGGTCCGTCGACTCGCGTTAACGCTTCTTTAAGAAAGTTCGAAAAGCAAGTCAGAATCTCGTAATTCATAATTCCTACGGGTATTTATCGTTCGTTGTGTGGAGGCAAAAAGTGTCTACTGACTTTAAAGTTTAATGATGTGCTCTTCCGATAATGACTTTCAACCGTAGAATTTCTTCTCTTCAAAGAACTCACGCATACGTACAAACAACCATAGACTATCACAGAGAGTGAGAGAGAGAGAGAGAGAGAGAGAGAGTAATAAGTTAAATGCCAAGATTTTTCATCATTGTAAAATGATTTCTCTATAAAGAAAGTTTCAAAAATCGATGTTATATAAGGGGACATAAGTTCGCAGCGGAAAATGTTACGGAGCAATTTTATTCCATACGAGCCATAGGTACGGCGATGCAATAAACGATATCCGTTAGCTTTCTTTTTCCTCCAAAGTAAAATGTTCATGGGCTAGCTCCCTTTGACATCGTCCAGGCAAAACGAAAAGATAAGAGTTGTCGGATCCTAAGAAAACTCCCTCCCCCTATATATTTCCTTCTTTTTCTTTCTTTCTTTCCTATAACGTACTTATATTTTTTTTTTTCCTTTTTTTTTTATCTCTTTTTCTTTTTCTTTATCATCTTGTTTGGGAGATATAATATCACAAAAAGAATATCCATACTACTGACCTTAGTAAGCTGTTAATTTTTTATGGAACATAAACTTCTCCCCATATTGTTATTGTCGTAAATATCGGGAACGGATTTAAATTTGCGATTTTGACTGTTTTCACATGATAGAAGAATTCTCTAGGGAAATGGCCGATTAATTTCTATCAGATTTCTTTTTCACTCTTTCCTACCTGACGTCTACCTATTCCATGTAGAAATTCTGACGGTAACGAAGCCGACACGGAGGGTAGAAATGGCAACGATCGCGATACTAGCATAGAGAAGAGGGAAAAGGGAATGCTTTTGTGCCTTCTATTCGATGTCATTGTCTTTTTGTTTCTCGCTTGTTTCGCTTCCCTCTAAATGGTGCGAAAGATTTATTAATAATCTACTGCGTAGGTGTGCTTGTATGTAGATGTGTGCGCACGGTAGAGCGACGTCGATTAAACTTGCGCGCATCGTGCGAGTATTTTCTCTCTTTCTCTCTTCTACCAGCGACTTTGTATAGGTGTTCTTCGAAAAGTCGACTCTCTCTTTCTCTCTCTCTATCTCTATCTCTCTCTCTTTCGTTTCCTCTGTTTCTCTCGTGACATGTCATGCGGCGTGGCGCGCCAACGAAAATTTCATTTAGCCCAAGTCCTTCCGCTTTCAGACGTTTCATTTGCCGCATTCGCCGAGCAAATTAAATGGGATCGATAGCTTCACTCGACTATTTCGCGATGACGAAAGCTCGAATCTCTCGTCAACTGCAAATTCATAGTTTCCAAGGAAAATGATAAAGATTCCGTTAATATTCTCTAATCCCTTTACGTCCGATTTATCAAAAGAGAAAATATTTAAATAATCATTATTGAAAATAATAGTGAGGAATATATGTACTTATTTCATTTTCTTTTTTCAGTTATTTAGTAATTATATGATACTTCCTTTCTACGTTATTTATTAAAATGTATTCATATATATATTCTAATGATTTTGTCATTGTTGAAATTATCAGATTAATTACAAAAAGACAATTTATATCAAATATTCTCTAAAACTTTCGCATATTCGCTAAAATTTTTTTCATCATATAATTTTTAATGTAATAAATTTATAAATGGTTTGCATTTAAACGATTCATTCGCTTTTCGCAATAATTCAAAGAATATGGAACAATATAAAAAATTTTCTTTACAATCTTGAAGATCTAGCGATTTTTCGTTCTCAATTGTCGTATAAAGTTTTCTTTTGTTTCAACATTCCATACTTCTAAACTTTATGGCTTGTTTGTAGCACGAAGTTATTGAAACCAAGGGAGCTCAATTACGGTTAACCGACTTGTACCTCCTATCGTTAAATTGTCGTTTAGCCGATCCAGCCTCCGTTCTGTCATATACGACGTTTGTTTTACGAGCCACGGAGAGAAGCTGCGTCGATGTCTTTGCGAAACTTTACCGTGACTCGCTGTCTAATTAAAGGCAGCGACGCTGACAGACGGCGATTAGAACATGTCACGAAGTTAATTAATTTTAAACGGTTTTCCTCGTTACGTCGAATTTTACGATTTAATCTTGTTCAAAATTAATACGATAGGCTAATTATCAATATATATCTGCTTATACGTTCGAAAGTTATAAATGAAAAAAGGAACAAAAAAGAAAGAAGAAAAAAGAAATTAGAAAACGGAAATCTTAATATAATAATAATAATAATCTAAATATGAGATTTTTGATTTAAACGTTTATCTATAAATCTTCATATTTCTCCATTTCAATCAAAATGATAGTTTCCGCTTTTGTTTGTACATATCTATTTACGGGTATTACCTCTAATGCGTTACAAAGCAGCTGCATTTTCATGCGATTCACAGAGAACGTGTATGGTAGTTCTATGAGTGAAATCGAACGTATTACATATACATATATATATATATATACATCTTCTACATACGTAGACGAAACAAGAGACTTCGCAACTTAATTCGTATAGTTCTCAATACTACCTTATGTGTTCCCATAATAACAATAATATGTACCTTTCTCACTGACCAAACTTTATATTTTCTACGTACTTAATGAACTACGGTCATTTGTCCAACATGGAGCCGAAGTTACGATCATTTTACAATGTCAACTTCTCCGTGCGTAATTACGTGGTTAATTACAGTACCAAAAAGTACAACCGTCGAGAAAACAATTCTTTAATTCTCATTGTGCGAATTTAATTTTTTTAAATTAACTTCATCGTTAATTATCTAACAATATGAACCTTGTTTAGCCATTTTTTTTTTCACATTTTCACTAAATTTATCGATATCAATCCCATGAACTTCGTTTAAATGTTAAAATGAACAACTCGTGGAATTTTATAAATTCATTAAATTAATGAGAAAAATAAAGTTATACCTTATTAGAGACAATGACGGATAGCTAATTAGTCGCTATACATCAGCGTCTAACTTGTTAAAGGATCATGATTGGTGGAGTTCACCACATTGTTTCTTGCATTAGCTTTTATCTTATTCTCATTCACTTTTACTCTTCGACGGTCTAGAGTACAAAGTGGGTAGCAAACAAGGGGTGAATTCTTTAGCTTGGAATAATAAGCTGCGTTAATATTTGCTTCGTTCTCAAACGATAAATCCACGAATATTTTACGGTTCCCTTGAGACTATATGGGGGTTCATTGTCCGTTACGTTAATAACTTAAATCTCTCAGATCTTTCGAAGAACCAACGTACAAAGGGATACTTCTACAATTCGATAAGATTATTTATATATATATATATATATATATATATATATATATATATATTTAGAAATTCGTTAGAATATTATATCTCGATACATTGATATCAAATTTATAGACTTATTACGTTCTAACTATATTATTTGTGATTATTTTAACTCAATAATTATGTTTCATCTGCTGTGAGATCTCATTAATTTAATCCACATATTTTAATTATTAATAAACCTATTGAAGATAAATTTTCTAATGCAAAATGTATTATAATGATCTTTTACGATAATCATTCTCTAATATTATTTGGTTTATGAACGAAAGAATTTTCTCTATATAAATTCTACTTGTTACGTGGTTACTATAACGATAGTAGAAGCTATTCAAACAAGCCACCATACTTAAATTGGCGAAGCAGGCGCTCTTGATGCGAGGCAGGTCATTTTGATTTCGCTTATTATGGTAATAATTGCGAATCTCTTCTCTGTAATTGTCGAGCGATAAACAGAAACGGCAAACGACGTGGGATTTGCTGAAGTAACGTTACTTCTTTTCTCTGGTTATCTTTTAAATTTTTAAGTAAAGTCCAAGTATACGATAATGTAAGTATTATTGTTAATCTGCAAATAAAATTAAAATCTTCTCTCTTTTTTTTTTCTTTATCTTTTTTCTTTAAAAAGATTTTTTTATATTACACATTTTTTAAAACGTTATTATGAATATATTAAATACTTAAATATTTATACATATCTATAAGGAAAATAAGTTTTATCGAATAGAAAAGAATTAAGAAAAAAAAAAAAGAAAAAAAAAAAAATAAATAAGTTCGATTGTAATAAATCGTTTCTTAGATTCGATATATTGATTTTTTCGTTAACATTTTAATACAAATCTTTTGATGTTTTAATGAAAGGTAATTTAAAATCCAAAGCTAAGCGAATTAATATTTAACGCTGTCAAATTCGAGAAATGAAAATTATGAAAGTTTAATATGTATAGTTGTATGAACTGATCAATGAAATTCACATGATTATAAAATTATTAAAGATCGATATATCGTATAATAAATATAATTTCGAAGATAAATTTTTTTCTCGATAATAATTTTCTTCATTTTGTTAGATCAAATCAATTTATCGCTTTAATAATATATAGAATATATACATGTAATCGTTAAACTACGATGTATAATCAAAAGAAAGAAAGAATTCAATGCATTCGAATAATCATAGCAACGGTATGTTCCATGCAACAAAACAATTGTGTATGCAATAATAAATTTAAGGTGTACAGAATCAGAGCGTCGAGAGTATGGTTACCGTTTCAATCTCCACGGTATGTGTAGAATTTGTGGAATGATCATTATTGTGTTCTCTCTTTTCCTTCCTTCTCTCTTACCGTCCATCTCTATCTCTCTTTCTCATATTTCTCATTTTTCGTATTTTTTGCTTCTTTTTTTTTGTTTTTTTTTTTTTTTTTTGTTTTTTAACTATCGTCGATTATCCGTTAAACGGTTTCTATAAAATGATACATTATATTAATGACAAAAAAAAAGACGTGAAATTGTCAAAATATTGCTTATTAAAGTAATTATAGATTAAAAATGATATTTTGAAGGGAAATGTGGATAGATCTTTAATTATCAACGATCAAGAGTTTTGCCTATTAAACGTTTCCGTTTATAATTCGCTCAGTAATAAGCCAACATATACTTGGTCCCAAGTCTCTTGAGTCTCGCTATCCTTGATTAACTTGCTCGAGTAATCAGCTTGAGAGATGAAAATTCTTGGTAACAGAACGAGCAAATTGATGTATCATTAGAGACATGCATCTCGTTAGTGCCAAGTTACATTTTCAAAAGAAACCCAATATCCTACTTGTAAATTTGATTTGTCAAACCTTAATATACTCTCTAAGTTATATCAAATATTCCGTTGCGATTGTACAAATGACTAACTATATATTTTCTAAATTACGATTTCAACTAATTCTTCTTCTAACGCTACTTCCTTGGATTATAATTATATTCAGTTTATTAAAATATTAAGGTAAATATTAAAGATCAATGACGAAATATTTTTTTTGAAAGACATGTCGTTCTACATTAAAGTTCGTTTTGAATGAGGAACGAAGAAAGAAAAAAAAATAATTACAGGATAGGAATAACTTTTTTTTTTGCAAAAAACGACTCGAGACATTTTCATGGCGATCAATTTCAATTAACCAACGGCCGTATAGCGGCATTAGCACGCCCAAGAATATGCCTAAACGCCTACCTACATAATTGATGCGTTCGTTATCATCCCCCTTGTCGTCATTCAAAGCGTGACAGTTCAGGGGTTATTTTCACATAAATAATGATACCAATTAGCAGCTTCAGCTACTCCGCAGTAGCAATCAGTTAACGCAGTCAATTATTTCTTGATACGATAGGGAGAAAAGCTCTTTCTCTTGCAAAATGCGATATAAAATACATACATATATATATATATATATATATATATATATATATATATATATTTATGTATATGTACATATATATATGTACATATACATATATAGTAAATCAAAGAAATATTAAGATGTATGTATATACAAGTATTCAAAAATCTTAGTTATGTTTATAACTTAAAGAAGTTAACAAAAAAAGAAAAAAATGTTAGAAATACTTTTTATATTTTTTTATTGTTATTGGAACAAAAATTCTTCATATCATTAATTTTAATATTATCAAATTACCATATTAACAATATTAATTAATAGATTAATTTTAATCTTAATCTCTAACTAATTTTATTTTTAATATCGTAGTAAAAATATTGAAGTTCTTTATGTAATTTAGAAAAAGTAATTCAATTCGAAATATTGTCCGAACTTTTCTCTGATTCATTGTATGCTTTTTTTTTTTTTTTTTGAATCATCGCGTTGACGTTTGATATTAATTTTATATACCTATAAATATACTTAACGTATACACACGTGTACGTAGGAGAAATAAATTATGATGGTTATTCAAAACATAGTTTCTTTGAAAGCAATACTGGTTTTCTAGAAGAAAATCTTATGCTCCAACGTACCAACATCGGGAACTGACACAAACTTTTCGTCCCTTCGTTTTAGCGAATTTCTTGAAGAAACAGCTGAAGAATCTGAATTGCGGTCGTTCTTTTTTTTCCTTTTCCGTCTCGACGACTCTTTCATATTTTATTTCAAAGACACATACTTATAAGCTTTTTGAACAAGATACATGGAAAAGTATTTTTCCACGAAAAAACATTGCCTCTCTTACATCTTATAACTTCCATCGTCTTATGGACGACTTTGTCATAAGAATTTTCTATATTACAATACAATCTCCTATTCTTTATCCTTTAATAATTTATAAAACAACGTTTTGTTTTATTAATAACTCGTGAAAATGTTACTCTACCAAGTTTAAAATAATTTCGTCGGGAAGGTTGTTAAAACGTTGAAACGTCGTTAACATTCTGTTCTTATTATCTTAGAAAATAAATTTCTCATTCGTCCTTACAATAATAAGATTTCATTAAGAAATACATATAATGTAAAATACCTTCTCTTGTTATACAAGCTTCCTATTATAACGATATATCTGTGAGTAATAAAATGCCATTAAATATATGTTCCTGGTACGTGAACATATACATGAAAAAAAAAAGAAAACAATCTTGTGGGGAGAAAAAAAGAACAGAAAAAAAAGAAAAAAGAAAAAAAAAGGGGGGAAAAAAAAGGAAGAAAGAAAGAAGGTACACGTCGTACCGAGTTAAAGATTTTCTAAAGAATCGTCTATTTGGGATAGCTAGCTCTCTTGTAATTCTTTCGCTGGACGGTGATGCAGATAGATGGTTTCTAGATTTCGTCGGTGGCCAGACCATCGAATGCATGGACCGAAAAGAGAGAAAAAAGGCTGAAAAAACTTTGAGAGAGAGAGAGAGAGAGAGCGAAAAAGATGCGGAGAAGCGAAGAAGCTTCATGGCTTGGCAAACCATGAAGAGGAGAGAAAAGAGAGAAAGAGAGAGAAAGTGGCGAGGAAGGGAAGGAAGGGAGGTTTGCGGCGATCGGAGACAGGACGAAGAGGATTTTCTCCTTTTCTAACGCGAATAACTTCGATCTATCCCCTGGATCACCTCCGACTGGCTTTCCTGCCTCGATCCTTTTGGTAAGCGTTCCCTCTTCCTCTCTCTCTCTCTCTCTCTCTCTCTCTCTCTCTCTCTCTCTCTCTCTCTCTCTCTCCCTCAATCCCTCCCATTTCCGTTAAAAGTAGGAGAGAGATAGAGTGTCCTGAAGAGCCGCATACCGATCAATGTCACACCACCGTTTGCTTGTGTTCACAGTCTTACATTTCCTGTCTACCTATCGTCGTCCTGCTGAAGTATCAAACACCTGTGCTTTCAGGAAACAGATCGGATCTACGAGAGGCTCTGCTCTTTCCCTCTCCTCCGTATTGAGTTTACGATAGCTGATCTATTATTCGATAGATGGATATTTTGTCAAAGGACGATTTAGATTCTTTATATGTTTTCAACACATAGATATTATTTTTACATATATGTACGTTTGATTTTCATCTTCAATATTATGCGAATTTAATTCTTATTGACGTCTATCTAAGCTCATTGAAATTTTCTGTTCATTGAGAAAGAATCGATGTTGTAAATAATGTTCGAAGATAAGTGAAATTCTGTTTTCTTTTCTTTTTTTCCTTTTTTTTTTTTTTTTTCTTTTTTCATTTTCGATATCATGTAATTAATTTTCGTCATCGCAAGGATTAAACTCCTCAACATCTTATGGCTCGTGGAAAAAGGAATAACCGTACGACTATTCTAAACGAATTTTCTCTTTTCATCCTCTTTTTGTGTTCTTTTCTTTTTCCTTTTCTTTTCTTTTTTTTTTCTTTCTTTCTTTTTTTTTTTTTTTTTTTTTTGTTTTGTTTCCGAAGCTCGGCTCATATTCTCCGGCATCCATTAAAGTCAGTTGTGAAGTTTGCAAAAGATTAATGAGTTAGTAATGGAGTTTGTAGCTTTGTTGCGGAATGGTTACAAATATTGATCTCTCTTTCTTTTCAGTGAAAGAGCTTGATGAAGAAAAAGGAGCCAGGAACTTTGAGAGTAAAAGTAATGTGCGCGGATAAGTAGTATTTTCTTTTTTTTTTCTTTTTTTTTTTTATATTTGTTTCTCTTTTCTCCCTGTTTTTCTTTTCGTTTTTGTCTTTTCTTTATCTATTAAAAAACGACGAGTTTGAAGTTTAGCTTAAAAGAAATTATTTTTGACATATCTTATACGTGTATTAATATCTACATGCATAAGACGATCGTATATTCCTTGACATCAAATACCGCTTTATGCATACTATTGAAATTTATTTATTTCTTTGTCGATCATAACTTAAACCCTGTCATTAATATTACATTTTTTACCCTTTCCCCCCTTTCAAATTGGTATGAGTAATAACGCGCATTTCGCAATATTGCGGTGCGAAGTGAGTATCTAATTGCTCTTAGATCGTTATGCAGATGAGTTCGAAACTGGATTCTGTTTTTCATCGATGAAGCCGATATTACGAAATAGTAGAAGCATCTGAGTAAATCGAAATATACGTTCCTGAGAGGGTAGGGGTAACGAACTTGGGCAAGATGTTAGTGAATTTGCCAGTTCCATAGCCCGGGGTTGTAAGAGTTAGAGAGAGAGAGAGAGAGAGAGAGAGAGAGAGAGAGAGAGAAAGGCAGTAGGAGTAGATGATAGAGAACTGCTATACGGTGATTAAATTTCCGCGTTGCACCCTTCGCGAAGGGTTGTTTCATAGGAAATTTAAACAAGACCTTAACAAACGGTTTCTCTCATCGTTCTCGAAATCGCCATATACGCGATCTTCATACTTTACATCTTGTCTCTTTTATCCTCGAGTTGCAC